>NC_057799.1:572266864-572518626 GCF_018294505.1 Triticum aestivum
GGTGGAAAGCGGGGGCGATGGGCTGGGCTGGATTACGTCCGTCTGCAATTTCTCTGGTTGGTCCTACCAGTAGTAACTGAAGCCAACGTGTTTGTTTTGTATAGTGGTTGGTCCCGCTCGTAAGTCTCTACCAAAACGCTGATGGGGGTAGTATTGTTGATGTGGATATGCTGCATGTCAAGAGAAATAGTTTAGTGGGGATAAACTATTTAGGTATTCTAAATTAGTTCGGATTAAAAAGGTATTTGAATTTCAAAAACAATAATGTTGTTAAAAAAGTTGGAGAATTTCGAATAATGTTCTCAAAATTTTCAAAATAAATACGTGTTTTCAAATTATGTTCTAAAATTTTAAAACATGTTCATGTTTAAAATAATCAGAAATCAAAGTATTCGCCTTTTATAAAAAATATTTTTGAAAAATGTTTATAATTATGAACAATGTTCATGTTCATAATTTCAAAAAATGTTCTTATTTTTCATAAAATATTTTTCAGAAAAATGCCCCCAAAAACCACGTGTTGAAGTGCCATACTTGGAGTTGCTACAATGTAGCTGAGCCGCTTAAAAAAAGCAAAACGGAGAACCAAAGCAAGTGAATGTCACTTAATTGGTCGGCCCATTCGCTCGTGTGCGATGCATTTGGGGGTCTATTTGATGAAAAATGCGTCATATAGGACTTCCCTATAATGATGCATGGTTCTCAAAAAACTATGTCAATAATGGTGCATACACGATAGTTTCGTTTTTTGTTTGTTTGGAAACACAGATTACAACACCCACACGCATGCGCGCGTGCACACACACACACACAATGCCTAGGGAAGACTAGGTCGAACGAGCAAGCCACTAGCTGGTTGAGGGTGTGTTTGTTTGCGAGAGACTGTCCTGCCATGGCTACTCTTACCCGTGGTAGGCTGATTCTAGACAAGCTTAGTGTATAAAAACTGTTATTCTAAGAAGACGAAAAGGTGTATAGAACTGATGTGTGCTTGGTAGTTGTTTCCGTTTACCCATGCAGTGTGGTGTCCCGCGATGGAGACAACAAGCACGGAGGTCACTGACGGGGGCTTCGTAACGTGAAAGTTGGTGAACGAGAAACGGTGGACGCCGACGGTGGCAGTTGGGCCACAGTATGGCGATGGATGAAGTGGTTGTCACGACGCGGAGCACAAGATGATGGATTGAGGACACCCATGGCTCGAGACCCATTTTGGCATGAGGGAGCTCGAGAGGGGGGCAATTGGGAAGAGGGAAATGGATTGCTCGAGAGTTTTGGGGTAGTGACCCTAGCAACTGGAACAAAACATCAACAACTACCACCATCATTGAACAACTGGACTACTAGAAGTGTTGAGATTTTGTTGAATATATAATATAAGGTAGGTTACAGTTGGACTTTAAATTGTACTGTGTCTAAATAAAGAAGGAGTTTTGTCATAATAGGACACTTGCATCCTAGGCCTCTTATATAATATGGGGGTAGACACAGAATGTACCATATGCCAACATATTAGCACAAACACGCATGGGAGCCGGCGGCATGTCAGCGTCCGGGTGTCCGGGATGCGGTATTGTGACGGTGTCATGGGGAGGAGAGCCCATAGTCAGGGCACACCGGACGTAGCCGACTCCGATGAACCCCGTTAACAAAATCTCGGTATTGTGTCTCATGTGATTGCTTGGTCCTCAGATGACCGACTATGCACCTCAAATTATTCTAACAATAAGGTTCCCCAACAGTGGCACTTTTAGCAAAGCAATGATCCATGAACTTCATCGTTGCCGGATCCAACCACATGGACCAAATCATGGCTCTTCATCAACAAAATGAAGTTTGAGCAACCTTCAAACAATGTCTTCAACAAGGGAGTGTAAACCATCACTACCACGTATAAACGGTAAAGGTAAGACCTAGGGTTTTCACCCCAGAACTCGAGACTTGGTACTTAAAGAACACCACCAACAAAGTCATTTGTGTCCCATCACCAACTTCCCAGAGAAGAAGTTTTGTTGTAATGCCCCGGTCCACACCACAATCGAGGATCGGGAAAAACACCACACATTGGGCAATTGTTGAGACGCTAGATCTGCCATCACATACAACGTACAACATCCTAACACATTCGCTGATATCGGGTACACCCCAACCATCCCAAGAACACGAGGGATAGTAACTCGAGATGATCTGTTGCAAGGCAGGACGCATGGGGTGCCTCGCCATAGAAATTGAATGACCAAGTCGTGCGTACCACCATAGAGAAGCCACCATTACAAAGTCCATCGGTCGCTCCACCGCATCTACACATGCCGACGGATGACCCTCTGAAGGACACTGGCGTGCAAAGCCAAACGACCAAAACACACATCCATCCTCCTAAGTCACATTGGCGAGGTACCAAGATGGTAAGGCAACAGGGCCTGGCCATCATAGGATCAATCTGCGCCATATCCACCAAATCAGAGCCCCAAGCTAGACAAAATGTGAATCACGTCAAATGCTCACTGACAGCGACATGCCCATTGAAGGTTGTCGAGCGGATCGAGTTGCACATCAACCAACTAACGCCGCATTGACGGCACCCGGCTGGAGTAGGAAACTTTACCACCATAGCAGGAGGAGCACCCAGATCCACCTAGCCAATGTTTGAGTTGTACTTGCCATATCGCCGGCCACAACCTCCACTCACCAGCTCACACTGATGTTGCCTCCACATGCTAGAATACCTCCACACAACACCTAACGTCGCCGCACACTTATCGCCTCCCCAATCAGGCCACCACCGACTGAAAGGGGTCCTCGCCACCATCGCCCGCCAAGCAGACTTTGCCCTTGCATCCTTATGCGATGATGGGGCAAGGGAGGGAAGGGGCTCTGGAGGTGGCTATGGTTTTTCTCTATATCCGCATGAGTGAGAGCGATGAAGCTTTCTGTGGTCAACTCGACTTGTCTCACACAAAACATTTTTTTCCATTCCCGGCTCTTTAGAAGGCATGGTTGGCTTGTTATACTCATTAATCTTCTTATGAACGTCAAGACTTATGACTTAAATTCGCAGTTATTGTATAGCATAATGTCGAAGTGAGCATGATGAATAATGTTTAGGATATCGCTTATCGTTAGCGTTTTGATTGGCTGGGGATTAGAGATTAATTGGGAATCGGTCGATTGATTTTATTAGTCCACTATTAATCGGTCAGGTTTGGCTTGCATTTACCAGGTTTGAGACACTAATATTTAAAAAATGGAAACAACCATCAATGTGTTCTAAGCCTTTAAATAATGAGTCGATGACAAATAAACTAGGACAACACTGTTGGGGAACGCAGTAATTTCAAAAAAATTCCTACGTACACGCAAGATCCATCTAGGTGATTTATAGCAACGAGCGGGAGAGTGTGTCCACGTACCCTCGTAGACCGAAAGCGGAAGCATTTTATCAACGCAGTTGATGTAGTCGTACGTCTACATGATCCGACCAATCCTAGCACCGAACGTACGGCACCTCCGTGTTCAGCACACGTTCAGCTCGATGACGTCCCTCGTACTCTTGATCCAGTTGAGGCCGAGGGAGAGTTCCGTCAGCACGACGGCGTGGCGACGGTGATGATGAAGTTACCGGCGCAGGGCTTCGCCTAAGCGCTACGACGATATGACTGAGGTGTGTAACTGTGGAGGGGGGCACCGCACACGGCTAAGAGATTGTCTGTTGTCCTTTGGGGTGTCCCCTGCCCACGTATATAAAGGAGGGAGGGAGGAGGAGGCCGGCCCTAGAGGGGGCGCGCCAAGTGTGGGGAGTCCTACTAGGATTCCCAAGTCCTAGTAGGATTCCCCTTTTTCCTTTCCGGAGTAGGAGAGAAGAAAGAGGGAAAGAGAGAGGGAGTATGAAACGGCAAGGGGGGCGCCGCCCCCTTTCCCCTAGTCCAATTCGGACCCATGGGGAGGCGCGTGCCTCCTTCCCTTTGTCCTGCCTCCTCTATTCCCGTATGGCCCAATAAGGCCCAATACTTCTCTCGGCGAATTCCCGTAACTCTCCGGTACTGCGAATAATACCCGAATCACTCGGAACCTTTCCGATGTCCGAATATAGCCTTTCAATATATCGATCTTTACCTCTCGACCATTTCGAGACTCCTCGTCATGTCCCCGATCTCATCCGGGTCTCCGAACAAACTTCGGTCATCAAATCACATAACTCATAATACAAACTGTCATCGAACGTTAAGCATGCGGACCCTACGGGTTCGAGAACTATGTAGACATGACCGAGACACATCTCCGGTCAATAACCAACAGCGGAACCTGGATGCTCATATTGGCTCCTACATATTCTACGAAGATCTTTATCTGTCAAACCGCATAACAACATACGTTGTTCCCTTTGTCATCGGTATGTTACTTGCCCGAGATTCGATCGTCGGTATCCTCATACCTAGTTCAATCTCGTTACCGGCAAGTCTCTTTACTCGTTCCATAATGCATCATCCCGCAACTAACTCATTAGTCACAATGCTTGCAAGGCTTATAGTGATGTGCATTACCGAGAGGGCCCAGAGATACCTCTCCGATACACGGAGTGACAAATCCTAATCTCGATCTATGCCAACTCAACAAACGAGACACCTGTAGAGCATCTTTATAATCACCCAGTTACATTGTGACGTTTGATAGCACACAAAGTGTTCCTCCGGTATACGGGAGTTGCATAATCTCATAGTCCGAGGAACATGTATAAGTCATGAAGAAAGCAGTAGCAATGAAACCGTAACAATCATAATGCTAAGCTAACGAATGGGTCTTATCCATCACATCATTCTCCTAATGATGTGATCCCGTTCATCAAATGACAACACATGTCTATGGTTAGGAAACATAGCCATCTTTGATAAACGAGCTAGTCAAGTAGAGGCATACTAGGGACACTTTGTTTTGTCTATGTATTCACACATGTACTAAGTTTCAGGTTAATACAATTCTAGCATGAATAATAAACATTTATCATGAAATAAGGAAATAAATAATAACTTTATTATTGCCTCTAGGGCATATTTCCTTTCATTCTCCCACTTGCACTAGAGTCAATAATCTAGCTCACATCGCCATGTGATTTAACACCAATAGTTCACATCACCATGTGATTAACAACCATAGTTCACATCGCCATGTGACCAACACTCAAAGGGTTTACTAGAGCCAGTAATCTTAGTTCACATCGCCATGTGATTAACACCCAAAGAGTACTAAGGTGTGATCATGTTTTGCTTGTGAGAGAAGTTTAGTCAACGGGTCTGCCATATTCAGATCCGTATGTATTTTGCAAATTTCTATGTCAACAATGCTCTGCACGGAGCTACTCTAGCTAATTGCTCCCACTTTCAATATGTATCCATATTGAGACTTAGAGTCATCTGGATCAGTGTCAAAACTTGCATCGATGTAACCCTTTACGACGAACCTTTTGTCACCTCCATAATCAAGAAACATATCCTTATTTCACTAAGGATAATTTTGACCGTTGTCCAGTGATATACTCCTAGATCACTATTGTACTCCCTTGCCAAACTCAGTGTAGGGTATACAATAGATCTGGTACACAGCATGGCATACTTTATAGAACCTATGGCTGAGGCATAGGGAATGACTTTCATTCTCTTTCTATCTTCTGCCGTGGTCGGGCATCGAGTCTTACTCAATTTCACACCTTGCAATACAGGCAAGAACTCTTTCTTTGACTGTTCCATTTTGAACTACTTCAAAATTTTGTCAAGGTATGTACTCATTGAAAAAACTTATCAAGCGTTTTGATCTATCTCTATAGATCTTGATGCTCAATATGTAAGCAGCTCCATCGAGGTCTTTCTTTGAAAAACTCCTTTCAAACACTCCTTTATGCTTTCCAGAAAATTCTACATCATTTCCGATCAACAATATGTCATTCACATATACTTATCAGAAAGGTTGTAGTGCTCCCACTCACTTTCTTGTAAATACAGGCTTCATCGCAAGTCTGTATAAAACTATATGCTTTGATCAACTCATCAAAGCGTATATTCCAACTCTGAGATGCTTTGCACCACTCCATGGATGGATCACTGGAGCTTGCACATTTTGTTAGCACCTTTAGGATCGACAAAACCTTCTGGTTGCATCATATACAACTCTTCTTTAAGAATCCATTAAGGAATGTAGTTTTGACATCCATTTGCCAAATTTCATAAAATGTGGCAATTTGCTAACATGATTTGGACCGACTTTAAGCATCGATACGAGTGAGAAAATCTCATCGTAGTCAACACCTTGAACTTTGTCAAAAACCTTTTTCGACAAGTCTAGCTTTGTAGATAGTAGCACTACTATCAGCGTCCGTCTTCCTCTTGAAGATCCATTTATTTTCTATGGCTTGCCGATCATCGGGCAAGTCAACCAAAGTCCACACTTTGTTCTCATACATGGATCCCATCTCAGATTTCATGGCCTCAAGCCATTTCACGGAATCTGGGCACATCATCGCTTCCTCATAGTTCGTAGGTTCGTCATGGTTAAGTAACATGAACTCCAGAATAGGATTACCGTACCACTCTGGTGCAAAACGTACTCTGGTTGACCTACGAGGTTCGGTAGTAATTTGATCCGAAGCTTCATGATCATCATCATTAACTTCCTCGCTAATTGGTGTAAGCATCACTTGAACTGATTTCAGTGAAGAAATACTTTCCAATTCAGGAGAAGGTACAATAACCTCATCAAGTTCTACCTTCCTCCCACTCACTTCTTTCGAGAGAAACTCCTTCTCCAGAAAGGATCCATTCTTAGCAACAAAGATCTTGCCTTCGGATCTGTGATAGAAGGTGTACCCAATAGTCTCTTTTGGGTATCCTATGAAGACACATTTCTCCGATTTGGGTTCGAGCTTATCAGGTTGAAGCTTTTTCACATAAGCATCGCAGCCACAAACTTTAAGAAACGATAACTTGGGTTTCTTGCCAAACCACAGTTCATAAGGTGCCATCTCAACGGATTTAGATGGTGTCCTATTTAACGTGAATGCGGCTGTCTCTAATGGATAACCCTAAAACGATAGTGCTAAATCGGTAAGAGACATCATAGATTGCACTATATCCAATAAAGTACGGTTATGACGTTCGGACACACCATTATGTTGTGGTGTTCCAGGTGGCATGAGTTTGTGAAACTATTCCACATTGTTTTAATTGAAGGCCAAACTCGTAACTCAAATATTTGCCTCTACGATCAGATCGTAGGAACTTTATTTTCTTGTTACGATGATTCTCTACTTCACTCTAAAAATCTTTGAACTTTTCAAGTGTTTCAGACTTGTGTTTCATCAAGTAGATATACACATATCTGCTCAAACCATCTGTGAAGGTCGGAAAATAACGATACCCGCCGCGAGCCTCAACACTCATTGGATCGCATACATCGGTATGTATTATTTCCAATAAGTCAGTTGCTCGCTCCATTGTTCCAGAGAACGGAGTTTTAGTCATGTTGCCCATGAGGCATGGTTCACAAGCATCAAGTGATTCATAATCAAGTGATTCCAAAAACCCATCAGCATGGAGTTTCTTCATGCGCTTTACACCAATATGACCTAAACGCAGTGCCACAAATATGTTGCACTATCATTATCAACTTTGCATCTTTTGGCATCAATATTATGAATATGTGTATCATTACGATCGAGATTCAATAAACCATTTATATTAAGTGTATGACCATAGAAGGTTTTATTCATGTAAACAGAACAACAATTATTCTTTGACTTAAATGAATAACCGTATTGCAATAAACATGATCCAATCATATTCATGCTCAACGCAAACACCAAATAACATTTATTTTAGGTTCAACACTAATCTCGAAGGTAAAAGGAGTGTGCGATGGTGATCTTATCAACCTTGGAGTCATTTCCAACACACATCGTCACCTCGCCCTTAACTAGTCTCTGTTTATTTTGCAACTCCCGTTTCGAGTTACTACTCTTAGCAACTGAACTAGTATCAAATACCGAGGGGTTGCTATAAACACTAGTAAAGTACACATCAATAACATGTATATCAAATATACCTTTGTTCATTTTGCCATCCTTCTTATCCGCCAAGTATCTAGGGGCAGTTCCACTTCCAGTGACCATTTCCTTTGCAGTAGAAACACTCAGTTTCAGGCTTGAGTCTAGCTTTGGGTTTCTTCACGGGAGTGACAACTTGTTTGTCATTCTTCTTGAAGTTCCCTTTCTATTCCTTTGCCCTTTTTCTTGAAACTAGTGGTCTTGTAAACCATCAACACTTGATGCTCTTTCTTGATTTCTACCTTTGCCAATTTCAACGTTGCCAAGAGCTCGGGAATTACTTTCGTCATCCCTTGCATATTATAGTTCATCACGAAGTTCTAGTAACTTGGTGATAGTGACTAAAGAACTTTGTCAATTACTATCTTATCTGGAAGACTAACTCCCACTTGATTCAAGCAATTGTAGTACCCAGACAATCTGAGCCCATGCTCACTAGTTGAGCCATTCTCTTCCATTTTGTAGGCAAAGTACTGTCATAGGTCTCATACCTCTCGACACGGGCATGAGTATGAAATACCAATTTCAACTCTTGGAACATCTTATATGCTCCATGGCGTTCAAAACATTTTTTAAGTCCCGGTTCTAAGCCGTAAAGCATGGTGCACTAAACTATCAAGTAGTCATCATACCGAGCTTTGTCAAACGTTCATAACGTCTGTATCTGCTCCTGCAATAGGTCTGTCATCTAGCGGTGCATCAAGGACATAATTCTTCTGTGCAGCAATGAGGATAATCCTCAGATCACAGACCAACCGCATCATTTCTACTATCATCTTTCAACTTAGTTTTCTCTAGGAACATATCATAAATAAAATGGGGAAGCTATTTGCGAGCTATTGATCTACAACATAGATATGCAAATACTATCAGGACTAAGTTCATGATAAATTTAAGTTCAGTTAATCATATTACTTAAGAAATCCCACTTAGATAGACATCCCTCGAGTCATCTAAAAGATCACGTGATCCATATCCACTAAACCATGTCCGATCATCACGTGAGATGGAGTAGTTTTTAATGGTGAACATCACTATGTTGATCATATCTACTATATGATTCACGTTCGACCTTTCGGTGCATATGCTAGGCTCGTCAAGTTTAACCCAAGTATTCTGCATGTGCAAAACTGGCTTGCACCCGTTGTATGTGAACGTAGAGCTTATCACACCCGATCATCACGTCGTGTCTCAGCACGAAGAACTGTCGCAACGGTGCATACTCAGGGAGAACACTTATACCTTGAAATTTTAGTAAGGGATCATCTTATAAAGCTACCGCCGAACCAAGCAAAATAAGATGTATAAAAGATAAACATCACATGCAATCAAAATATGTGACATGATATGGCCATCATCATCTTGTGCCTTCGATCTCTGATAACCCACAAGTATAGGGGATCGCAACAGTTTTTGAGGGTAGAGTATTCAACCCAAATTTATTGATTTGACACAAGGGGAGCCAAAGAATATTCTCAAGTATTAGCAGTTGAGTTGTCAATTCAACCACACCTGGATAACTTTAATATCTGCAGCAAAGTATTTAGTAGCAAAGTAATATGGAAGTAACGGTAACGGTAGCAAAAGTAATATTTTTGGGTTTTGTAGTGATTGTAACAGTAGCAACGGAAAAGTAAATAAGCGAAGAACAATATGTGAAAAGCTCGTAGGCATTGGATCGGTGATGGAGAATTATGCCGGATGCGGTTCATCATATAACAATCATAACATAGGGTGACACAGAACTAGCTCCAATTCATCAATGTAATGTAGGCATGTATTCCGAATATAGTCATACGTGCTTATGGAAAAGAACTTGCATGACATCTTTTGTCCTACCCTCCCGTGGCAGCGGGGTCCTAGCAGAAACTAAGGGATATTAAGGCCTCCTTTTAATAGAGTACCGGACCAAAGCATTAACACTTAGTGAATACATGAACTCCTCAAACTACGGTCATCACCGGGAGTGGTCCCGATTATTGTCACTTCGGGGTTGCCGGATCATAACACATAGTAGGTGACTATAGACTTGCAAGATAGGATCAAGAACTCATATATATTCATGAAAACATAATAGGTTCAGATCTGAAATCATGGCACTCGGGCCCTAGTGACAAGCATTAAGCATAGCAAAGTCATAACAACATCAATCTCAGAACATAGTGGATACTAGGGATCAAACCCTAACAAAACTAACTCGATTACATGATAAATCTCATCCAACCCATCACCGTCCAGCAAGCCTACGATGGAATTACTCACGCACGGCGGTGAGCATCATGAAATTGGTGATGGAGGATGGTTGATGATGACGACGGCGACAGATTCCCCTCTCCGGAGCCCCGAACGGACTCAACATCAGCCCTCCCGAGAGGTTTCAGGGCTTGGCGGCGGCTCCGTATCGTAAAACGCGATGAAGCCTTCTCCTTGATTTTTTCTCCCCGAACACGAATATATGGAGTTGGAGTTGAGGTCGGTGGAGCAACAGGGGGCCCACGAGGCAGGGGGCGCGCCCCCACCCTCGTGGACAAGTGGAGGCCCCCCTGACGTGGATTCTTCTTCCAGTATTTTTAATATTTTCCAAAAATAAGTTCCGTGGAGTTTCAGGTCATTCCGAGAACTTTTGTTTCTGCACATAAATAACACCATGGCAATTCTGCTGAAAACAACGTCAGTCCAGGTTAGTTCCATTCAAATCATGCAAGTTAGAGTCCAAAACAAGGGCAAAAGTGTTTGGAAAAGTAGATACGACGGAGACGTATCAATCTCCATCTCCAAAGTACCGTCATGATTTCTATCGTCACCGGCATGACACCATGATCTCTATCATCTTGATCTCTATCAACATGTCGTCATATGGTCGTCTCGCCAACTATTGCTTTTGCAACTATTGCTATCGCATAGGGATAAAGTAAAGCAATTACATGGCACTTGCATCTTATGCAATAAAGAGACAACCATAAGGCTCCTACTAGTTGCCGATAATTTCAAAAACATGATCATCTCATACAACAATTTATATCTCATCACGTCTTGACCATATCATATCACAACATGCCCTGCAAAAACAAGTTAGACGTCCTCTACTTTGTTGTTGCAAGTTTTACGTGGCTGCTACGGGCTTAGCAAGAACCGTTCTTACCTACGCATCAAAACCACAACGATTTTTCATCAAGTGTGCTGTTTTAACCTTCAACAAGGACTGGGCGTAGTCACACTCGATTCAACTAAAGTTGGAGAAACAAATACCCACTAGCCACCTGTGTGGGATGCACGGCGGTAGATCCAGTCTCATGAACGCGGTCATGTAATGTCGGTCTGAGCCGCTTCATCCAACAATATCGTCGAATCAAATTATTACATGCTGGTAAGCAGTATGACTATTATCGCCCACAACTCTTTGTGTTCTACTCGTGCATACTAACAGTATTATCATAGAATAAACCATGGAACAATACCGCCCATACTAACAGTATTATCATACTAAAGTATGGTTCAGACTTTACCGTTTGGCAATAATACTGCCCATACTAACAGTATTATCATAGAATAAACCATGGAACAAAATCATAATATCAGAACACTAAGATTTCCACAGTTTCCGCGACCAACTAAGCAACGACTAGTAAATATGGCAAAGTAGCATAAAACAGGAAAATGTATGCTAGTGATTCTTGCATCGGAAACCTTCCTAGTTTCCCCCACAGTAGTAGTATCAATAAACCCGTCCACATCTTTATGATGTGGTTCCTCTAAACTACCCTCGAAAGGTATTTTGCAAACCCTGCAAAATTCATCTAGTGACATCTTCTTAACCACATCATATAAATGAAACTCTTCTGAAGGAGGTGATTCCTTAGGATAATAGTAGAAGTTTTGCACAAAAGTATTGGTGAGTTAGAGATACTGTTCGCGTTGGTCGCGGAGGAAGTCGGTGAGGCCTGCATTCTCAGCCAATTCATAAAAATCATCATAAATCCCGGCTGCTCTCAAGAAATCATTGGAAGGCCATTCACACGGCCGAACCTCCATGGTGCGAGGCAGATTATATTTGGGCCTCTCTGCTTCTTCACTTTGCTTTTCCTTTGAGCTTCGTCTTGATGAGCCCCTAAAAAATCTCTTCATTATTTTCTGAAAATTTCTGAAATTTTTAGTAACTTCAAATAAAAGTGAATCAAGCTCAACAAAATTGATAGCAACTACTCCTACAAGTGCCTAGAGACTATATCATGCATGAGAACTACTTGGAACCATATAAATTTGACATGCAAGCTCAAGAACATGGTCACCTAAGGAGCACAAATTTGCAATGAATAAAGCACTAGAACAAAAACTAGTTGGACCAATGGAGGAGTCACATACCAAGGAACAATCTCCCAAAGCAGTTTTATGAGAGGTGCTTTGAGCAAGGAGATCAAAAATCGCAGCAAAATGAGCTAGAACTCGTGCTTGAGCTGGATGGTGATTTTTTTGGGAGGAAGAAGAAGTGTGTGGGTGCAAGAATAAGTGGATGGGAGCCACCGTGGGCCCACGAGGCAGGGGGGCGCGCCCTGTAGGGGTGGGCACGCCCTGGACCCTCGTGGCCAGGTGCTTGCTACCCCTGCTGTGTTCTCAGTGCCAGATATTCTCAAATATTCGAGGAAAAAACATATTTTAATTTCAGGGCATTTGGAGAACTTTTATTTTCAGGGTATTTTTATATTGCACGAACAATTCAGAAAACGGACAGAAAAATACTATTTTTACTTTATTTCAACTAAATAACAAAAAGTAGAGAGAGGGTACAGAAGGTTGTGCTTTCTAGTTTCATCCATCTCATGCTCATCAAAAGGAATCCACTAACAAGGTTGATCAGGTCGTTAATAAACTCATTCCAATAACATGGAACCGGAGAAATTTCGAATAACACTATGTTACCTCAACGGGGATATGCACATCCCCTATAATCTTTGTTGGAAAAGGCAGTGCCTAGGAGGCGCTTAGGCACGCCTAGGCGCTAGGCGATGGCCAAACGCCTCGCCTAGGGCATAAATGGAAGTCTAGGCAGGGTAAGCAACAAATTGTTTACCCAAGCGAGAAATCATGCCATATTGCACTAAAATGCCAAACATGACACATTCAAATGGTAGTAGCTGGTAGTTAACTTATTTATGTACCCTAAATTAACATCAATTCACATATAATAAGCCCAATAACCCTGATAGTAGAAGCTATATTACCGCCTAGGCCGCGTCTAGGACGCTTAAGCACCGCCTAGGCACTAGGCAAAGGCCAGCCGCCTCGCTTACGCCTACCACTTTTTCCAACCTTGCCTATAATAGGAATATCATATTTCTTCTTGGCAGTAGGAAGAGGAAATTCAAAACCTCCAAAAATGATTGATGGAATTTTTCCAATATAGTTGATACTGTGAACTTGAGGTTGTTTCCTCGGAAAGTGTACCGTATGCTCATTACCATTAACGTGAAAAGTGACATTGCCTTTGTTGCAATCATTAACAGCCCCTGCAGTACTCAAAAAGGGTCTTCCAAGAATAATAGACATACTATCGTCCTCGGGAATATCAAGAATAACAAAGTCCGTTAAAATAGTAACGTTTGCAACCACAACAGGCACATCTTCACAAATACCGACAGGTATAGCAGTTGATTTATCAGCCATTTGCAAAGATATTTCAGTAGGTGTCAACTTATTCAAATCAAGTCTACGATATAAAGAGAGAGGAATAACACTAACACCGGCTCCAATATCACATAAAGCAGTTTTAACATAATTTCTTTTAATGGAGCATGGTATAGTTGGTACTCCTGGATCTCCTAGTTTCTTTGGTATTCCACCCTAAAAGTATAATTAGCAAGCATGGTGGAAATTTCAGCTTCTGGTATCTTTCTTTTATTAGAAACAATTTCTTTCATGTACTTAGCATAAGGATTCATTTTGAGCATATTAGTTAATCGCATACGCAAAAAGATAGGTCTAATCATTTCAGCAAAGCGCTCAAAATCCTCATCATCCTTTTTCTTGGATGGTTTGGGAGGAAAAGGCATGGGTTTCTGAACCCATGGCTCCCTTTCTTTACCGTGCTTCCTAGCAACAAAGTCTCTCTTATCATAACGTTGATTCTTTGATTGTGGGTTATCAAGATCAATAGCAGGTTCAATTTCTACATCATTGTCATTACTAGGTTGAGCATCAACATGAACATCATCATTAACATTATCACTAGGTTCATGTTCATTACTAGATTGTGTTTCAGCATCAGAGATAGAAATATCGTTTGGATTCTGAGGTGTGTCTACAATAGGTTCACTAGAAGCATGCAAAGTCCTATCATTTTTCTTTTTCTTCTTCTTAGAAGGACTAGGTGCATCAATATTATTTCTCTGAGAATCTTGCTCAATTCTCTTAGGGTGGCCTTCAGGATACAAAGGTTCCTGAGTCATTCTACCAGTTCTAGTAGCCACTCTAACAGCAAAATCATTATTCTTACTATTTAATTCACTGAGCAAATCATTTTGAGCCTTAAGTACTTGTTCTACTTAAGTGGTAACCATAGAAGCATGTTTACTAATGAGTTTAAGTTCACCTTTAACTCTAGACATATAATCACCCTAGTGTTCAATCATATAAGCATTTTGTTTTAATTGTCTACCAAAATAAGCATTAAAATCTTCTTGTCTAGCCATAAAGTTATCAAACTCATCCAAACATTGGCTAGCAAACTTAGTAGGAGGGATTTCAGCTTTATCATATCTATAGAGAGAATTTACCTTTACTACCTTTTTCTTTCACAGATTTCTTTGCCTCTTGCATATCTTCAGGACTGAGAAATAGAACACCCCTCTTCTTCGGAGTTGGTTTAGGAACAGGCTCAGGAATTGGCTCAGGAAGTGTCCAGTTATTTTCATTTGTCAACATATTATTCAATAGAATTTCAGCTTCATCCGGTGTTCTTTCCCTGAAAACAGAACCAGCACAACTATCCAGGTAATCTCTGGAAGCATCGGTTAGTCCATTATAAAAGATATCAAGTATTTCTTTTTTCTTAAGAGGATGATCAGGCAAAGCATTAAGTAATTGGAGAAGCCTCCCCCAAGCTTGTGGGAGACTCTCTTCTTCAGTTTGAACAAAGTTGTATATATCCCTTAAAGCAGCTTGTTTCTTATGAGCAGGGAAATATTTAGCAGAGAGGTAATAAATCATATCCTGGGGACTATGCACACAACCAGGATCAAGAGAATTAAACCATATCTTAGCATCACCCTTTAATGAGAACGAAAATATTTTAAGGATATATAAGTAGCGGGTTCTCTCATCATTAGTGAACAGGGTGGCTATATCATTTAATTTAGTAAGATGTGCCACAACAGTTTCAAATTCATAGCCATAAAAAGGATCAGATTCAACCAAAGTAATTATATCAGGATCAACAGAGAATTCATAATCCTTATCAGTAACACAGATAGGTGAAGTAGCAAAAGCAGGGTCAGGTTTCATTCTAGCATTAAGAGATTGCTGCTTCCATTTAGCTAATAACTTCTTAAGATCATATCTATCATTGCAAGCTAAAATAGCTCTAGCAGCTTCTTCATCCATAACATAACCCTCAGGAACAACAGGTAATTCATATTTATTAGGGGGAGAGCCTTCATCATCACTTTCATCAATATTATCAGTTTCAATAATTTCATTCTCTCTAGCCCTAGCAAGTTGTTCATCAAGAAATTCACCAAGTGGCACAATAGTATCAAGCATAGAAGTAGTTTCATCATAAGTATTATGCATAGCAGAAGAGACATCATCAATAACATGCGACATATCAGAATTAATAGCAGTAGCAGGTTTAGGTGTCGCAAGCTTACTCAAACAGAAGGAGAATCAAGTGCAGAGCTAGATGGCAGTTCCTTACCTCCCCTCGTAGTTGAGGGATAAATTTTAGTTTTCTCGTCTTTCAAGTTCTTCATAATGACCAGCAGATATAAATCCCAACTGACTCAAAGAATAGAGCTATGCTCCCCGGCAACGGCGCCAGAAAATGGTCTTGATAACCCACAAGTATAGGGGATCGCAACAGTTTTCGAGGGTAGAGTGTTCAACCCAAATTTATTGATTCGACACAAGGGGAGCCAAAGAATATTCTCAAGTATTAGCAGTTGAGTTGTCAATTCAACCACACCTGGATAACTTTAATATCTGCAGCAAAGTATTTAGTAGCAAAGTAATATGGAAGTAACGGTAACGGTAGCAAAAGTAATATTTTTGGGTTTTGTAGTGATTGTAACAGTAGCAACGGAAAAGTAAATAAGCGAAGAACAATATGTGAAAAGCTCGTAGGCATTGGATCGGTGATGGAGAATTATGCCGGATGCGGTTCATCATGTAACAATCATAACATAGGGTGACACAGAACTAGCTCCAATTCATCAATGTAATGTAGGCATGTATTCTGAATATAGTCATACGTACTTATGGAAAAGAACTTGCATGACATCTTTTGTCCTACCCTCCCGTGGCAGCGGGGTCCTAGCAGAAACTAAGGGATATTAAGGCCTCCTTTTAATAGAGTACCGGACCAAAGCATTAACACTTAGTGAATACATGAACTCCTCAAACTACGGTCATCACCGGGAGTGGTCCCGATTATTGTCACTTCGGGGTTGCCGGATCATAACACATAGTAGGTGACTATAGACTTGCAAGATAGGATCAAGAACTCATATATATTCATGAAAACATAATAGGTTCAGATCTGAAATCATGGCACTCGGGCCCTAGTGACAAGCATTAAGCATAGCAAAGTCATAGCAACATCAATCTCAGAACATAGTGGATACTAGGGATCAAACCCTAACAAAACTAACTCGATTACATGATAAATCTCATCCAACCCATCACCGTCCAGCAAGCCTACGATGGAATTACTCACGCACGGCGGTGAGCATCATGAAATTGGTGATGGAGGATGGTTGATGATGACGACGGCGACGGATTCCCCTCTCCGGAGCCCCGAACGGACTCAAGATCAGCCCTCCCGAGAGGTTTTAGGGCTTGGCAGCGGCTCCGTATCGTAAAACGCGATGAATCCTTCTCCTTGATTTTTTTCTCCCCGAACACGAATATATGGAGTTGAGGTCGGTGGAGCAACAGGGGGCCCACGAGGCAGGGGGCGCGCTCAGGGGCAGGCGCGCCCCCACCCTTGTGGACAGCTGGAGGCCCCCCTGACGTGGATTCTTCTTCTAGTATTTTTAATATTTTCCAAAAATAAGTTCCGTGGAGTTTCAGGTCATTCCGAGAACTTTTGTTTCTGCACATAAATAACACCATGGCAATTCTGCTGAAAACATCGTTAGTCCGGGTTAGTTCCATTCAAATCATGCAAGTTAGAGTCCAAAACAAGGGCAAAAGTGTTTGGAAAAGTAGATACGACGGAGATGTATCAATCTCCATCTCCAAAGTACCGTCATGATTTCTATCGTCACCGGCATGACACCATGATCTCTATCATCTTGATCTCTATCAACATGTCGTCATATGGTCGTCTCGCCAACTACTGCTTTTGCAACTATTGCTATCGCATAGGGATAAAGTAAAGCAATTACATGGCACTTGCATCTTATGCAATAAAGAGACAACCATAAGGCTCCTACTAGTTGCCGATAATTTCAAAAACATGATCATCTCATACAACAATTTATATCTCATCACGTCTTGACCATATCATATCACAACATGCCCTGCAAAAACAAGTTAGACGTCCTCTACTTTGTTGTTGCAAGTTTTACGTGGCTGCTACGGGCTTAGCAAGAACCGTTCTTACCTACGCATCAAAACCACAACGATTTTTCATCAAGTGTGCTGTTTTAACCTTCAACAAGGACTGGGCGTAGTCACACTCGATTCAACTAAAGTTGGAGAAACAAATACCCACTAGCCACCTGTGTGGGATGCACGGCGGTAGATCCAGTCTCATGAACGCGGTCATGTAATGTCGGTCTGAGCCGCTTCATCCAACAATATCGTCGAATCAAATTATTACATGCTGGTAAGCAGTATGACTATTATCGCCCACAACTCTTTGTGTTCTACTCGTGCATATAACATCTACGCATAAACCTGGCTCTGATGCCACTGTTGGGGAACGCGGTAATTTCAAAAAAAAATCCTACGCACATGCAAGATCCATCTAGGTGATGTATAGCAACGAGCGGGAGAGTGTGTCCACGTACCCTCGTAGACCGAAAGCGGAAGCGTTTTATCAACGCAGTTGATGTATTCGTACGTCTACATGATCTGACCAATCCTAGCATCGAACGTACGGCACCTCCATGTTCAGCACACGTTCAGCTCGATGACGTCCCTCGTACTCTGGATCCAGTTGAGGCCGAGGGAGAGTTCCGTCAGCACGACGGCGTGGCGACGGTGATGATGAAGTTACCGGCGCAGGGCTTCGCCTAAGCACTACCGAGCTAGTTCAATCTCATTACCGGCAAGTCCCTTTACTCGTTCCGTAATGCATCGTCCCGTAACTAACTCATTAGTCACAATGCTTGCAAGGCTTATAGTGATGTGCATTACCGAGAGGGCCCAGAGATACCTCTCCGATACACGGAGTGACAAATCCTAATCTCGATCTATGCCAACTCAACAAACACCATCGGAGACATCTGTAGAGCATCTTTATAATCACCCAGTTACATTGTGACATTTTATAGCACACAAGGTGTTCCTCCGGTATTCAGGAGTTGCATAATCTCATAGTCTGAGGAGCATGTATAAGTCATGAAGAAAGCAGTAGCAATGAAACTGTAACGATCATAATGCTAAGCTAACGAATGGGTCTTGTCCATCACATCATTCTCCTAATAATGTGATCCCGTTCATCAAATGACAACACATGTCTATGGTTAGGAAACATAACCATCTTTGATAAACGAGCTAGTCAAGTAGAGGCATACTAGGGACACTTTGATTTGTCTATGTATTCACACATGTACTAAGTTTCCGGTTAATACAATTCTAGCATGAATAATAAATATTAATCATGAAATAAGAAAATAAATAATAACTTTGTTATTGCCTCTAGGGCATATTTCCTTTCAAACACTACAACGCATGCCCTATTAAAACGGGGATGGAGTGTGATGTGCTCGAGGCTATTGAAGGGGAGGCCCAAAGGATGGATATCAAAGATAAGGTATAATCTTAGAAGCCACCCACCAATAAGCGATAAATCAGACGATAAATTGTCGAATCGACGATATTTTAAACATTGGCCCGATGATAAAGCATGTACTTCGTTTGTCCAATAATATAGTGTCAATTGGTTTTTGCAATAGTGATGCGTCATCAACTACATATAACCATGTTTATAGAGAAAATTATCTATATCAACACCATTGTATGATAATGTCTTTCATGGTGAATCCAATGATATTGAGGATGAGTTCGGATCAAAGCAGCCATAGTTGGGAATAAACTCAAATACACCATCTTCCTTAGATCTAGCGCCCCTTGAACTTATTTGGAGAGTTGTCATCGGATCCACCATCGTCGGCTGCTATCCTCCATGGACAATAAGCCTAGGAGGTGGAAGGCGGCCACTGGTTGCTACTCACTAGGGTCGGCATGGGGCTAAGATAAGGCATAAATCCAAATGCCACAAGGACAACAACTAACCTAAACCAAAGCCTACAACTACTATATGCAAGGGATCTTCGAGCACCTCCTCCATCTCATCTTAGGGCAGCGATGATCCGGGTTCAAGAAGGCCCATAAGCTTTCCATTAATTCTCAAAGGTGGCAGCAAGGGATGAGGCGAGAGAAAGCTTTCACATCTTTTAATTAGAGCAACTCTAGCAGAGTCGCCATATTAGGCCGATCGGCATAATAACCACCGATATGATGATTTTGGCCGCAAAGACCACTCTAGGAGAGTCGCCATACACACCTAGCCCTGCATAATATATGGAGTGCCCTCTAAATCGAGCCCACGAGCCCACCGTATTTGGAGGCTGGGGGCATTGATATGGAGCGTGCTCCATCCGCAACCGCTCGCACATAAGGAAAGTTTCAGCCCGACCTCTGCCTCCAACACGCAGCCCGGTCAATGGTGGCGTCGTTTGTACGGTGTCGCTCCTGCCCTTGCCAATGCCACAATCGATTTTCCACCGGGAACAACGTCAATTAATGTTCGCCGTCGCGTTTCGCACTCGTTTCCCACCCGCACGAGGCAAATCTGCCCGCATTTCTCGTTGTAGCGGGCCCATTCACAGGTATATAAACCCCCATCGTCCCCATGGCGCACTAAACCGTCCGCCACCCTCCCTCTCTCTTCCCCTTCCCCATCGCCACCACAATCAACCCCCATCAACCATGACAATGCGGTCGCCCCCTCTCCGTGGACCTTTCCTGATGAGACCTATGAGATTGTGCCGACAAAAAGTTCTGGGAGAGGGCATGACACTACTCCGAGTGGGTCAAGGACATGTCCTACCGAGACAGAATTTAGAACTTGCTATCCTCTTGCCTAATAGGCAAAGACGCGCGCAGCGGTTGGCCCTGCCTACCCCCCTCCACCCTTACCTACTTCGATCGTATCTCGATGGCAGCATGCATAGGATTCAAAGTCGCGCTCACGCCGGCCTTAGAAATGTGGTTGTATCCCGCATCCTAGACACACATGTGTTCGCCGACCGCGTGGAAGTCGCGACGCCCGTAGCCTTCCCCGCCCACGGGGTCACTTTGAAGAGGAGGTAGAGTCGATAGTTCTATTGATAGAGAATCGTAGTTTTAATGTTGTACAAATCCTAGTTGTAATCTGGAAATCAATTGTGTACATATTGAAATCCTTGTTCAAAAACTTTCATTGTTAATGTGGGGGAGGAAAATGTCTTTGAGCCAACGGGTCTCACATGAGAAAAACATTTATTGAGCACAATTTTATGACGATTCTGTCTTTGAGCCATTCATAAACGGGTCTCACATGAGAATTTTTTTTATGAAGCAAGCTTGTATGACAATTATTATTTGCACTTTGGTACTTTGGTTGGCAGCCTCTGTATCCATATGAAATACATGCTTTATATACGTTACATGAAGGCTGCCAGTGCTAGAGTTGCCTTTACCTGATCCAATTGGTTGAAGAGCTACTTTGCTCCTGCGGTACATGGTCGAGCCGAGCCTCCGAGCTGCTGCAGTAGACCCCATGCATAGTGAGTGGAGAAGTGACAACTGGAAAAGGAACAGAGAGCAGCAGTACTGCTACCAAGTAACGTAGATCAGTTTTGCTAAGTCTCAGTCAACTGAGACTTTGCTATGTCTCAATCGATACTATCTTCATTTAATTTTGCATGGAGATTCGTACAAAAAAATTATTTTCAGTTTTTTTCTTCTTCTTACATACTAGTACCATATCACTTGACTGGGACTTGGTTAAGTCTCAGTCGACTGAGACCTAACCACACCCAACCTAGATCTCAGCGGTACGTAAAAGGCAGGACATGAAGCACAAACGGTACAGGCTGGTCGATCTACAGCGTGTGTACATTCTCGGCAGCGCACATCGCGCACACTGACATACAACTCCATGCACAACACTCTCACGGACGGCCGGGCCGGGCCGGGACCAACCCACTCAGCGTCGCGCTTGCGCCTTTGCCTCGCTCACGTAGTACATGCCTTTTCTCTACTCAATCAAAAAGAAAGAAAAGCAAAAGAAGGTCACGTAGTACGTCCGGATCCCCGTACAGACAGGTGTTGTCTCATCGCCAAAAGAGCACATAGAAACTGGTCGGCAGTCCCGTCACGGGTAGATAGCCGGGCGGCCGTGAGTGGAGAAGAAGAAAACTTCATGGTTGGTTGGTTCACTTGTGGACGGAATAGAATAGACCGCGCGGATACTCTGACGGAACGGCCGACAATTTCAACGGCGCGTTTACATCACGAGACGCCGATGGATCGAGGTCGCTTCTTCTGAATCCACTGTGAAGAGTGTCAGCTCGGTCGATTCGCAGTGAATTTGGCCGCGTTGTCTTGCTAGACCTGTCCGACATTGTCCTACTCCAAGGGGCGATCTGAACATGGTGCTCTACAGGGTGAGTTTTCCCCTCACTGTTGAGCACCGCATCGCACTGGCTGAAAGATCTGACACTACCTCCACGCGCAAGAGGTAGCATGAACACTGAACGCCCGTCACGGACGGACCAGGCCGAGGCCGGGGACCTGCAACCCGTTTCTTGCGCTTGTACACCACCAACCCGATCGCGTCCAGATTCCCGTACAGACAGGTGTTGCCTCACCGCAGAAAGAGCGCCCATGCGCGGCCAAAGCCGAAGGTTTACACAGCGCACTTGCTCGGGACTGGTGTCAGGGGTAGATTAGATTGCGGGTTGATCCACAACGAAACTTGGTGGTCCGTTGGTCCTCCTCACTTGTGATGAGACAGAATAAGAACACAAGCGCCAAGGTTGCTCCCCCTGCATCTATCTACCACCCAATGCTAGTTTCTGAGTGTCGATCTTCAGTCCAAGAGCGTTTCAGAAGCCTGCACTGCAAATTTCCTCCATGTTTTTTTACAGACAGTGGAGCTGTTTCCTGAGATCATCGACACTGTCATGTACTCATGTGTACATGAACGACCTGATCCGTTCACTCAAATAATGAGATGGACACTAGTGCACTGTTTCACTTACCACGGCCGCTGTAGGTGTGCCCAATCGTGCGGGTTCACGCATCACGCATCAGGCATCATATGATGAGGCCCCTTTTGCTGGTGATGATGACCTTTATGGTTTTATTGGGTTAGGTGGGAGTAGTGTACAAGGGTTGCCAACTAACCGCTCTGCCCCAGCATGCCCATGCAGGGCGTGCCCGGCCAATGAACTCGGCGCCATATGTCCTGCCAGGTCGCTCGCTGGATCGATCGACTACGAATACTGTACGTGCTACCTCTAGCTAGCTACCACTCCACTGGACGCTGGACTGGACCAGGCCTACTTACTACAGTATTCATTCATCAGATTCCCCGCCTCGCCGTGCCGATCCAACGCTAATTACCACTCGCCTGATCGATCGAGAGTCACCGGCCAATGGCGATCAACCGTCCATGTGCGCTAGCACGTCGCAGTACATCTCTCAGGACTCGAGGACGGCCCTGCTCGTACTCGCCCAACAACCAGCAGGCGAACGGCTGATGAGTTGCGTGACTTGACCTCGAGGAGTAGTATGATGAAGCGGACGACGCATGAGCTAATTATGGTCACCGGGCACTGCGCTCGCTGCACGAGGGCCGATCGCTTGCCCGTGAAGCGCGGCTCGTGAACCGGGGGATAGAATAGACAGCCCCCTACGCGACCGAGGAAAAGTACAACGGAGTACAGTAACCGTAGCAAAGAATCTGGGCACGGGATGGATGGATTAGCGGTGGTACTGTACGAGACTGGCGCTCTGCTCTCCTAATAGTGGGTGGAAGCAAGCCGACAGAGAGGTTAGTGAACCAAGTAAAGGCTTCCTCACATGCCTACCTAATGGTGGGGGAGGCCGGCCACCTCTTTGTTTTCCCGCGGGCACGGGGCAGTGGTCAAAAATCATAATGGCTTCACACTCACTCCACCACCCAAATAACGACGAGCCCTACATCACATCTACGTGCATCATGCGATGCATGGTAGTGAGTGAGTGAGTGATCGGTTGATTAGATAGGGTTCTCACTCACTCACTCACGTCACGAGCCTCTCGCTCTCCACAGGCTCCCATACTCGTGCTAACCAAACCAAGGAGCTCTTATATATACCGGGAATCTTCAAGAGCTCTCACAAGCCACAAGTGCTATTTTTCTCTGCTTTCTCCGTCGCACACACACTATCCTTTCGTGAAGCTCCGGAGGTACGTTCGTGCTGTGCAAAGCTAGCGAGGAAATCTCCTCGCGTTGAGCTTTTCCTTTGTGGAATTCTGCACTTTGTTTGTTTAGCATGGTCTGCTGCTGCTGCAGAAAGAACATGGTCGTCTAGCTGCTCCTGCTTGTAGTTGATTGACACTGAGATCTGTCGGTGCATGCGACTTTTTCTTCTTCTTCTTTGGTTGCTTTTAGCTCTTTTTGTCCGGCCATTTGGTGAATCACCGAGCCACATCCACATGATCGTTCTGCATTTCTCCAAATATATATGTACCAGCACCGTGCAGTTCAATCAGTCTAGAGAGCAGTTCAAGATCGTAGCAACAGTTTGCTATTTAGGCTGTTTCTAGTAGCCACTAACTGTTGATTCTCGCAACGGCAGCTCGATTGGCGACCGAAGCAATGGCGTCCATCCGGCGAGATCTGCTCGTGGCGCTCTGCGTGGCGGCGCTCCTGGCCGTCGGGTCGGAGTCCCACGGGCTGGAGGACTTCGGCAGCGAGGGGAAGACGGAGGCGACGCCCGAGATGGCCTCCTTCTTCGGCGCCAAGCCCGAGGCCGCCGTGCTCCCGGAGGCGCTGGACAACAACAAGGCCGCCAAGCCGGAGGCCGCCTCGGCGATGCCCACCACCACCACCAGCACCAACCCACGCTCGTCCCCGCCGCGCAGATCCGTGGCCGTCGCGGCCGGCGTGGCCTGCGGCGTCGCGGCCCTGGCGGTGGTCGGCGTGGCGGTCGCCGTCGCCTTCGTGGTGCGCGCCAGGCGCGGCGAGAGGCGCGAGGCCGAGGTCCATCTCGGCTAAGCCAGCCCCAAGCCGGCTTGATTTGAGTAGGACGTGTTCGTCAATTCATTAGCGTCGTGGTTTGCGTTTAGTTAATCGTCTGCTTAGTTTGATGAATGATTTCTTCCGTTCTTCCGCTGTTCGTGGGTGTGTGTGATGGGGATTTGGAGAGCTACGTACGGAGCGGCACGCTGTAACATAAATAACGCTTCATTGGCATGCATGTTACTGTGATGTTTAGACCTTGAATGGAGTATTTCACTAGGAATTCATCACCACTTTGTTGTTCTTATGACTTGTGGTTTGGTTTATGAGTACCTACTCCGCTAATGATTAATGGCTAATTGTTGGAGAAACGTAAGCCAACTGACGGATGCTACGTTCCAAGCGATTATGTTGCAGTGAGAAACATTTGCAAGCTTGTGGTGTCGGCAGTGGGAACGTGACAAATGTGGGACGGCGTTTTCCGGCCCTGGAACATGGCAGGCAGCGCAGAGCCGCCATTAGCAGTACTGTTTCGCCGCCCGTGGGAGTGTGAAGACGACGAAAACGGAGATGGAGCTCGCAGTCGCAGACCTGTCTGTCACCTGGGCTGTGCCGTGCAGTCTCTGTGGTCACCTGAGGCGCGGTCCTCGAGAAGTAAACGCAGTGGGAACGAGCGAGCAGGCACTCACTGAAAGCCTGAACCAGACCCGACCGACCAAAGTGCATGTGGTACTGCTTGTGAATTCTCGCTGCCCTCCGGGTCCGGGCCCGGGCTGCGGCGTGGACGGACGCACGCCACGGGCGTGTAGAGCAGCGTTGCCAAACGAGATCTAGGAGGAAGCATGCGGGGGAAGGGCTGGACCGGCGGCTCCATGGTCCAGTCGACGCCGTGCCCGTCGGCCGTCGCACAGCTCACGGCCTCGGCTGGAATCGCAACCGTCGGAGCATGCTGGCGTTGCCTTCCAGAACCAGACCCAAGTGGAAGGTTTCCGTGATGTGGTGAATATTTGTGGGGTGAGAGATTTTTAGGCTATGTGGGCAAATTTTGAACACGTGAGAATAAGGTTGCTGACTTGCTGGAGGAAGATAGGGCAACTCCAACACCACTACCCATTTCGTTCGGATGTGTTTGTTTGGGTCCTCATGGGTAAAAACCATGGTCCAACGTATAGACGCATCTCGCAAAACTATTCATTTGATGTCTGTGTGGACACAAATCCACCATAAATATAGGTTGGTTTTGCGTCCACACGCACAGTAGACGGATGCGCCACACTTCCGGTCGGTGTCCGCCCTGGCCCCACATGTCAATGATCCAACCACCACGAGCCATCTCTTTTAAACACAAGCATGCTCGGGGCATCCCTTCCCTATCCACTCTTCTTCCTTTCTATGCCCCTGACGGCCGACAACCAAACTTAGTCGACGCCCACCGCTCACTACTGGCGCAAAAATGTCATGGAAGTGGGCCCCCATGAAGTCCAAGAAGCACTACCACGAGGCCTGTTTCTCCTCGGAGCGGCCCCACGCGGCCCACCTTCACAGTGACGCCGCCGGCACGCAACCGTGTTTACGTGCCCGTCGACCGGTGCGCGTACTACTGGCAGCATGCCATCCCCGTGCCCTGGCCTGACATGCACATACCGAACGACTGCCATTTGAACCTGGAAAGGGTTCCAGTGACGGCCATTCCGGCTCCGGTCATACGCGGTTGGAGGAGATCTGATGCCATCGTGCTTAGCTGTTCAACGACCTCCGCTACGACCTAGGCTAACGCGGAGGACCCCCCCCCCCCACTCGGACACCTAGTTTGTGGACGATACGACAAGCGCCGCTGGTCGTACTTTCGCCGCCCGTGCGCATGCTCGAGTGGCTAAGTTTAGTTATTGATGGATTTCAACGACTCAGACTGCTTTGTAAAGGAATGATATATCATGGAGGGAGTGGTGTTGCGTCATTAGACTGTTCATGAAGTGCAATCAAAGAAAAAGTCTCGTGTTTTGCTAAAGATATAATTTGAGAAGGCATATGACAAAGTGAAATGGCCTTTTAAATATCAGATGATGCAAGCTAAAGGTTTGGGTTATGTTTGGTGTGATTGGATCATGAAACTGGTGAGGAGGGGAAGGGTTGCTAACTTGGCATCACGGTGAATGATTATGTGGGCCCCTACTTCCCCTCTTTTAAAGGAGTAAGGCTAGGAGACCCTTTATCCCTACTTCTTTTTAATGTCATAGTTGATGGGTTAGCCTTGAAGAAGAAGAAGGCTCAATAGAATGGTCTGATCATTGAATTAGTACATAATCTTGTTGATGGAGGACTAGTTCTACTACAATACGCAAAGTATACTATCTTCCTTTTTAGGATAATTTGGAAAATGCTAGGAAACTTAAATTTGTCATGTGTATCTTTGAACAAGTTGATGGATCAACTTTCATAACAGTGAAGATTTCTGTTTGGAGATGTTGTCTGAAGGGAAGTTGATACTGTGAGATCTTTTACTTGTAAGGTTGAATAACTTCGTGTGAAATATCTTGGGATTCCTATTGATGCAAAAAGACTCAACAATGCTGAATCGGAGCCAGTGGATGAGAAAATCTGCAAAAAAATGTCTGACAAGAAAGGAAATCTTCTATCAATTGGTGACAGAGTGACCTTGGTTGGTTCCTGCTTAAGCAGCATACTTTTGTTCATGCTTTCCTTCTTGGAAACTCCTAAAGGTGTACTAAAAAGCATGGATTCCAGTAGAGCTAGAATGGTGTGCCAGGAGTCTAGTGATATTAGAAAGTACCATATGATGAATTGGCCTACAGTTTGCATACCTAAGAGCTATGGTGGCTTAGGGGTTCTTGATCTGGAGATCATAAATCAATGTCTGCTGATGAAATGCTCTGGAAATTGCAAAACACTAATGCATTGTGGCAAGATATGCTCACTAAAAAGTATTTGTTCTGACAACCCTTACTTGTTTGAAAACTAGAGATGGTGCTTCACATTTCTAGCAAACTTTGATAGATGTGAATCATGTATTTCAAGCTTTGGCTAAGAAGGTTGTTGGAAATGGTGCCAAGACAATCTTTGGAAAGATAAATGGCTAGGACATAAATTTCTGGCTGAAAGCTTCCCTAGATTATATAGTATATCTTTCAACAAGTTGGTTATTGTTCAATATGTGATGAGGAATGGATCGTATGTGCTTGATTTTAGAAGAACTCTCCCTGGGGAGACTGTTATTCAATGGGAGGATATGAGAAGATTGGTTTCTGGAAAGAATTGAGTGAGTGTCAGGATAGAGTGGACCATCCTTTGAATGACAAGAATAAGTTTGGTGTGAGAGATTCATATCTTTGGTTGGCAGCTGAGTGGTTGGTTGGATATAGAGCTATTTGGAAACTCAAAACCCCCAACAAAATTAAGGTTTTCTATGACTGATGCTTAAAAATAGCATTCCAACCAAAGATCACATGTTAACAAGAGGATAGACAGAGAATGTGGAATGCCACTTTTGTGGTGCTAAAGAAAGCATTGACCATTTGTTCTTTGATTGCGCTTTTGTCCAAATTGATCTGGCAAGTAGTCACATGTGCTTTTGGCATGCCAACAGTTCCTGTTAGTCTTAGTGACCTAATGGTAAATTGGATTAAATCCTTCCCAAGAGGTTATAGAAAGATTATCTTGTGTGCATGATGTTGGGAAACGTTGCATGGAAAACAAAAAATTCTACGCACACGCATTGATCTATCCATGGAGATGCATAGCAACGAGGGGGAGAGTGTGACGTACCCTCGTAGACCGTAAGTGGAAGCGTTTGACAACGCGGTTGATGTAGTCGAACTTCTTCTAGCTCCGACCGATCAAGTACCGAACGCACGGCACCTCCGAGTTCTGCACACGTTCAGCAAGACGTCGAGGTAGTAGATGAGTTCCGTCAGCACGACGGCGTGGTGATGGTGAAGTGATCCTCGCAGGGCTTCGCCTAAGCACCACAAAGATATGACCGAGTGTGTAAACTATGGAGGGGGGCGCCGCACATGGCTAGGCAATTGTCTGGTGTGTGCTAGAGGTACCCCCCACACATATATAGGTGGGAGGGAGAGGGGAGAGGCCAGGAGGCGCCCCAAGTAGGACCAAATCCTACTTGGGTTCCTCCTAGGCCGGCGCCCCCTTCCTTATTTACCGGAGGGGGAAGGACAGATGAGGGGGGAGAAAGGGAAGGGGGAGGCCGAATCCCCCCTTTCCTTTCTCTTCCCCTATTTCCTTCTCCCCTTGGTTCGGCCCATATGGGGGGAGCACCAGCCCCTGGTGGCTGGTGCGTTTCCCCTCTTGGCCCATAAGGCCCATATCTTTTGTCGGGGGTGCCCGGAACCCCTTCCGCTGACCTGATATGTACCCGGTACCCTCCGGAACACTTCCGGTGTCCGAATACTATCGTCCTATATATCAATCTTTACCTCTCGACCATTTCGAGACTCCTCGTCATGTCCGTGATCTCATCCGGGACTCCGAACAACATTCGGTCACCAAATTACATAACTCAGATAATACAATATCGTCATCGAACGTTAAGCGTGCGGACCCTACGGGTTCGAGAACTATGTAGACATGACCGAGACACCTCTCCGGTCAATAACCAATAGCGTAACCTGGATGCTCATGTTGGCTCCTACATATTCTATGAAGATCTTTATCGGTCGAACCGTTATGACAACATACGTTATTCCCTTTGTCCATCGGTATGTTACTTGCCCGAGATTCGATCGTCGGTATCTTCATACCTAGTTCAATCTCGTTACCGGCAAGTATCTTTACTAGTTCCGTAATACATCACCTCGTGGCCAACTCCTTAGTCGTTTGCTTGCAAGCTTATGATGTGTATTACCGAGAGGGCCCAGAGATACCTCTCCAATACTTGGAGTGACAAATCCTAATCTCGATCTATGCCAACTCAACAAACACCTTCGGAGATACCTGTAGAGCATCTTTATAATCACGCAGTTACGTTGTGACGTTTGATAGCACATAAGGCATTCCTCTAGTATCTGGGAGTTGCATAATCCCATAGTCGAAGGAATATGTATTTGACATGAAGAAAGCAATAGCAATAAAACTGAACGATCATAATGCTAAGCTAACGGATGGGCCTTGTCCATCACATCATTCTCCTAATGATCTGATCCCGTTATCAAATGACAACTCATATCCATGGTCAGGAAACCTTAACCATCTCTGATCAACGAGCTAGTCAAGCAGATGCTCACTAGGGACATAGTGTTTGTCTATGTATTCACACATGTATTTAGGTTTCCGATGAATACAATTCAAGCATGAATAATAAACATTTGTCATGAATAAGGAAATATAAAAGCACAACTTTATTATTGCCTCTAGGGCATATTTCCTTCAGTCTCCCACTTGCACTAGAGTCAATAATCTAGATTACATTGTAATGATTCTAACACCCATGGAGTCTTGGTGCTGATCATGTTTTGCTAGTGGAAGAGGCTTAGTCAATTGGTCTGCTACATTCAGATCCGTATGTATTTTGCAAATCTCAATGTCTCCCTCCTTGACTTGATCACGGATGGAGTTGAAGCGTCTCTTGATGTGTTTGGTTCTTTTGTGAAATCTGGATTCCTTTGCTAAGGCAATTGCTCCAGTATTGTCACAAAAGATTTTCATTGGACCCGCTACACTAGGTATTACACCTAGATCGGATATGAACTCCTTCATCCAGACTCCTTCATTTGCTGCTTCCGAAGCAGCTATGTACTCCGCTTCACACGTAGATCCCGCCACGACGCTCTGCTTGGAACTGCACCAATTGACAGCTCCACCATTCAATATAAATACGTATCCGGTTTGTGACTTAGAGTCATCCGGATCAGTGTCAAAACTAGCATCGACGTAACCATTTACGACGAGCTCTTTGTCACCTCCATAAACGAGAAACATATCCTTAGTCCTTTTCAGGTACTTCAGGATGTTCTTGACCGCTGTCCAGTGATCCACTCCTGGATTACTTTGGTACCTCCTGCCAAACTTATAGCAAGGGTACACATCATAGCATACATGATAGAACCTATGGCTGAGTGATACGTCCATTTTGCATCATGCTTTTATATCGATATTTATTGCATTATGGGCTGTTATTACACATTATGTCACAATACTTATGCCTATTCTCTCTTATTTTACAAGGTTTACATAAAGAGGGAGAATGCCGGCAGCTGGAATTCTGGGCTGGAAAAGGAGCAAATATTAGAGACCTATTCTACACAACTCCAAAAGTCCTGAAACTCCACGGAAGTTATTTTTGGAAATAATAAAAAATATTGAGCGAAGAAAATACCAGAGGGGGCCCACACCCTGGCCACGAGGGTGGGGGCACGCCCCCTGCCTCGTGGGCCCCCTGGTGGCCCTCCGGTGCCCATCTTCTGCTATATGAAGTCTTTCGTCCGAGGAAAAATCATAAGCAAGCTTTCGGGACCAGACTCCGCCGCCACGAGGCGGAACCTTGGCGGAACCAATCTAGGGCTCTGGCGGAGCTGTTCTGCCGGGGACACTTCCCTCCGGGAGGGGGAAATCATCGCCATCGTCATCACCAACGCTCCTCTCATCGGGAGGGGGCCAATCTCCATCAACATCTTCACCATCACCATCTCCTCTAAAACCCTAGTTCATCTCTTGTATCCAATCTTTGTCTCCAAGTCTGGGATTGGTACCTGTAGGTTGCTAGTAGTGTTGATTACTCCTTGTAGTTGATGCTAGTTGGTTTATTTGGTGGAAGATCATATGTTCGGATCCTATATGCATACTAATACTCCTCTGATTATGAACATGAATATGCTTTGTGAGTAGTTACGTTTGTTCCTGAGGACATGGGAGAAGTCTTGCTATTAGTAGCCATGTGAATTTGGTATTCGTTCGATATTTTGATGAGATGTATGTTGTCTCTCCTCTAGTGGTGTTATGTGAACGTCGACTACATGACACTCCACCGTTGTTTGGGCCTAGAGGAAGGCATTGGGAAGTAATAAGTAGATGATGGGTTGCTAGAGTGACAGAAGCTTAAACCCTAGTTTATGTGTTGCTTCGTAAGGGGCTGATTTGGATCCATATGTTTCATGCTATGGTTAGGTTTACCTTCATACTTCTTTTGTAGTTGCGGATGCTTGCAATAGGAGTTAATCATAAGTGGGATGTTTGTCCAAGTAAGGACAGAACCCAAGCACCGGTCCACCCACATATCAAATTATCAAAGTACCGAACGCGAATCATATGAACGTGATGAAAACTAGCTTGACGATAATTCCCATGTGTCCTCGGGAGCGTTTTCCTTCATATAGGAGTTTGTCCAGGCTTGTCCTTTGCTACAAAAAGGATTGGGCCATCTTGCTGCACTTTATTTACACTTGTTACTTGTTACTCGTTACCAATTACCTTATCACAAAACTATCTGTTACCGATAATTTCAGTGCTTGCAGAGAATACCTTGCTGAAACCGCTTATCATTTCCTTCTGCTCCTCGTTGGGTTCGACACTCCTACTTATCGAAAGGACTACGATAGATCCCCTATACTTGTGGGTCATCACTGAGGCATAGGGAATGACTTCCATTTTCTCTCTATCTTCTGCAGTGGCCAGTCATTGAGTCTGACTCAACTTCACACCTTGTAACACAGGCAAGAACCCTTTCTTTGACTGATCCATTTTGAACTTCTTCAAAACTTTATCAAGGTATGTGCTTTGTGAAAGTCCTATTAAGCGTCTTGATCTATCTCTATAGATCTTGATGCCCAATATATAAGCAGCTTCACCGAGGTCTTTCATTGAAAACTCTTATTCAAGTATCCTTTTATGCTATCGAGAAATTCTACATCATTTCAATCAACAATATGTCATCCACATATAATATTAGAAATGCTACAGAGCTGCCACTCACTTTCTTGTAAATACAGGCTTCTCCGAAAGTCTGTATAAAACCATATGCTTTGGTCACCTCATCAAAGCGTATATTCCAACTCCGAGATGCTTGCACCAGTCCATAGATGGATCGCTGGAGCTTGCATACTTTGTCAGCACCTTTAGGATCGACAAAACTTTCTGGTTGCATCATATACAACTCTTCTTTAAGAAATCCATTAAGGAATGCAGTTTTGATGTCCATTTGCCAGATTTCATAATCATAAAATGCGACAATTGCTAACATGATTTTTGAGGGGTTAAAAAAAGAGGTACGATCTATCCCTAAATAGTACTTAAATTATCCACGAATCTCAGTGACCAAGAAAAGAATTCCTAATTAGTCTTAAGCATCGCTACGGGTAAGAAAGTCTCATCGTAGTCAACTAATTGAACTTGTCGAAAACCTTTCGCGACAAGTCGAGCTTTGTAGACAGTAACATTACCATCAGTGTCAGTCTTCTTCTTGAAGATCCATTTATTCTCTATGGCTCGCCGATCATCGGGCAAGTCCACCAAAGTCCAGACTTTGTTCTCATACATGGATCCTATCTCAGATTTCATGGCCTCAAGCCATTTATCGGAATCTGGGCTCATCATAGCTTCTTCATAGTTTGTAGGTTCGCCATGGTCTAGTAACATGACTTTCAGAACAGGATTACTGTACCAATCTGGTGCGGATCGTGCTCTGGTTGACCTACGAGGTTCAGTAGTAACTTGATTTGAAGTTACATGATCATCATCATTGGCTTCCTCTCTATTAATTGGTGTAGGCATCACAGGAACGGTTTTCGGTGATGAGCTACTTTCCAATTCGACAGAAGGTACAATTATCTCATCAAGTTCTACTTTCCCCCCACTCACTTCTTTCGATAGAAACTCCTTCTCTAGAAAGGTTCCATTCTTGGCAACAAAGATCTTGCCTTCGGATCTGTGGTAGAAGGTGTACCCAATTGTTTCCTTAGGGTATCCTATGAAGACACACTTCTCCGATTTGGGTTCGAGCTTATCAGGCTGAAGCCTTTTGACATAAGTGTCGCAACCCCAAATTTTAAGAAACGACAGCTTAGGTTTCTTGCCAAACCACAGTTCATACGGTGTTGTCCCAACGGGTTTAGATGGTGCCCTATTTAATGTGAATGCAGCTGTCTCTAATGCATAGCCCCAAAACGACAGTGGTAAATCGGTAAGAGACATCATAGATCGCACCATATCTAATAAAGTACAGTTACGACGTTCGGACACACCATTACGTTGTGGTGTTCCAGGTGGTGTGAGTTGTGAAACTATTCCACATTGTTTTAAATTAAGGCCAAACTCGTAACTCAGATATTCGCCTCCACGATCAGATCGTTGAAACTTTATTTTCTTGTTATGATGATTCTCCACTTCACTCTGAAATTCTTTGAACTTTTCAAATGTTTCAGACTTGTGTTTCATTAAGTAGATATACCAATATCTGCTCAAATCATCTGTGAAGGTCAGAAAATAACGATACCTGCCGCGTGCCTCAACAGTCATCGGACCGCATACATCGATATATATATTATTTCCAATAAGTCATTGGCTCACTCCATTGTTCCGGAGAACGGAGTTTTAGTCATCTTGCCCATGAGGCATGGTTAGTAAGTATCAAATGATTCATAATCAAGTGATTCCAAAATTCCATCTGCATGGAGTTTCTTCATGCGCTTTACACCAATATGACCTAAACGGCAGTGCCACAAATATGTTGCACTATCATTATCAACTTGGCATCTTTTGGCATCAATATTATGAATACTAGATGATACGGCGCACGTTGTTGCGGGGATATTTTGCAACATGTTTCAATGTGATTTGTCGTATGAAACATGAATATTTGAAGTAATAATATAAAAGGCTAAAACTGAAAATACATATAATTTATTATGTTCAATTATTATATTGTTATAAAATGTTTATTAAATACAAATAACATAGAAGAATGAAAATTCTTATGTACTATGTTTGCATGTTGAGATGAGTCTTTTTTTCATGCACGTTTAATGATGAAGTGGCGTGCTTGCATGTTGAGAGACATATGATAGTGGGGGTGGGCGTTTTCTCATCCATGTTGTGGGATGATGTGGCATGCTTGCATGTTTAGAGAAATAGTTAGTGGGGGCTAGCTACTTAGATATAGAAGATGCGTATCACCACAATCTAGATTCAATAGAAATAGACCACTCTTCAAGGGTGCATGACCATAAAAGATATTACTCATATAAAAGAACAACCATTATTCTCTGATTTAAATGAATAACCGTCTCACACTAAACAAGATCCAGATATAATGTTCATGCTCAATGTTGACACCAAATAACAATTATTCAGATCTGAAACTAATCTCGAAGGTAGATGTAGAGGTAGCGTGCCAACGGCGATCACATCGACCTTGGAACCATTTCCGACGCACATCGTCACCTCGTCCTTAGCCAATCTTCGTTTAATCCGTAGCTCCTGTTTCAAGTTACAAATATGAGCAACCGAACCTGATAGAGGCGAAGGTGTCCCGATGTTTTGATGAGATGGTGGCTCTGTGGGAGTCGACCCTGACGATCCGACTACAAACGTGCGAGACGTCGCGCCTTAGTAACCGCTAAACCAACTTCCGAGGGTTATTGACTACGCCGGAGCACGATCAACCTGACCACTAGGGTCTATTTCCTGCAAGCAAACGAAGAACAAGAAAGAAACTAAGATTGCAATCAGGATATTGCGAATATAAGAGGAAAGCTTTATTGATCAAGGTGGGGTTTTGTGACTTCTTGGTCTGGTTGTTGAACACAAACGAAGTACGCGAAGTTGCAGCTATGGCGAACTTTTAATCTAAACAAAACCCAAAGTCTAAATGATGCCCTAAGGGCTGTATATATGGGGAAGAGGGGGGATTTCGTGGCCCTTGGAGGAGGGGTCCGAAACCTACCCTAACTCTTGTTTCCACACACATACGGACTCTAAAAACAGCCTATACTTGACTATTTCGAAATTACATGGGCCTGGCCCAAAAATAAGGTGACGCAGCACCTATAATAGCCTCTGGACGAAATTTATGAAGTGGCAACTTGTATATTTCGTCCAAGGCTTCATGCACTCATTATGGTGGCTTCAAAGTCTTGAAATCATCACTTGTAACTCTGTTCTTGTTCCCCTTGCGCATGCCATCAGCTCCATGCTTAATCTTGCTCCGATGTTCATCCCTCTTGTCCAAGCTAGGCCCTTCAATTGTAAGCAAGACAAATGTATCCAATTTAGGCAACATCATATTCTCATGAACATTAGAATCATTACCAAGAAACGAAAGTACCTGATAATTTAATTGGCGTGCGCGAGCTCTAGTAATTGGTCCAGTATGTATAGCAGCAGGGGTTGTGGGTGTAACAATGGTATTGATGTCCTCATCATCCTCCCCTTCTTGAAATGAAGTCATCCTCGACGGAAGCTCATCTTCCTCACCCAAATAAGGCTTCAAATCTGCAATGTTAAAAGTGGGACTAACCCCAAAATCTCCAGGCAGCTCAAGTTTATATGCATTATCATTTATTTTCTCTAACACCTTAGAAGGACCATCAACACGTGGCATTAGCTTTGATTTGGCAAATCAGGAAATCTATCCTTACGCAAATGTAACCAAACAAGATCTCCAGGTGCAAACACAACATGTTTTCTACCCTTATCTCCAGCAAGTTTATATTTAGCATTCATACGCTCAATGTTTTCCTTAGTTAACTCATGCATTTTTAAAATCAATTCAGCACATTGTTTAGCATCAAAATTAACCTTCTCCATAGATGGAAGAGGCAACAAATCAATAGGTGCACGAGGTAGGAAACCATACACAATTTCAAAAGGGCACATCTTAGTAGGAGAATGCAAGGAACGATTATAAGCAAATTCAATATGAGGCAAGCATTATTCCCACATTTTCTTATTATTCTTCAAAACAGCCCTAAGCATAGTAGACAATGTTCTATTTACTACTTTAGTTTGTCCATCAGTTTGGGGGTGACAAGTAGTACTAAAAAGCAGTTTAGTCCCCAACTTAACCCATAAACATCTCCAAAAGTGGCTAAGAAATTTAGTATCACGATCTGAAACAATGGTATTTGGCACACCATGCAAGCGAATAATTTCACGAAAGAACAAATCAGCAACATTAACAACATCATCGCTTTTATGACATGGTATAAAGTGTGCCATTTTCGAGAACCTATCCACGACAACAAATATGCTATCCCTCCCCTTCTTTGTTCGAGGTAAACCTAAAACAAAGTCCATAGATATATCCTCCCAAGGAACACTAGGTACAGGCAAAGGCATATATAAACCCTGAGGATTGAGTAGTGACTTAGCTTTTTGACATGTAGGGCAGCGAGCAACAAAACGCTCAACATCCCGTCTCATCTTTGGCCAAAAGAAATGTGTAGCAAGTATATCCCCTGTCTTCTTCACGCCAAAGTGTCCCATTAGTCCTCTTCCATGCGCCTCCTGCAACAACAAAAGACGAACGGAGCTAGCTGGAATGCATAGCTTGTTAGCACGAAACACAAATCCATCGTTAACGATGAACTTGTTCCATGTTCTACCTTCTTTACAATTCTGCAATACATCTTTAAATTCAGCATCATGCACATATTGATCTTTGATGGTCTCCAAACCAAATAATTTAAAGTCAAGTTGTGAAAGCATAGTATAGCGACGAGACAATGCATCATCAATAACATTTTCTTTACCCTTCTTGTGTTTAGTGACATAAGGGAAAGTCTCGATGAATTCAACCCATTTAGCATGTCTACGGTTCAGTTTTGCTTGACTTTTAATGTGTTTCAAAGATTCATGATCAGAATGTATAACAAATTCTTTGGGCCATAAATAATGTTGCCATGTTTCTAAGGTCCGAACAAGAGCATATAATTCTTTATCATAAGTAGAATAGTTCAGACTAGGCCCACTCAATTTTTCAGAAAAGTATGAAACAGGTTTGCCATCTTGTAATAACACACATCCTAATCCAATTCCACTAGCATCACATTCAAGCTCAAAAGTCTTATTAAAATTAGGAAGTTGGAGTAAAGGAGCATGTGTCAACTTATCTTTCAATACCGTGAAGGTTTCTTCCTGTGCGGTACCCCCAAAAAAGGCAGATCCTTCTTTGTAAGCTCATTGAGAGGTGCAACAATGGTGCTAAAATCTCTCACAAAACGCCTATAGAAACCAGCGAGTCCAAGAAAACTCCTCACTTGTGTGACCGTTTTGGGCTGCGGCCAACTCTCAATAGCTTCAATCTTGGCTTTATCAACTTCAATTCCCTGTGGAGTAACAACATAGCCAAGAAAAGATACTCGATCGGTGCAAAAGGTGCACTTCCCAAGGTTACCAGACAAACGTGCATCACGTAGAGCAATAAAAACAGCACGTAAATGTTCCAAATGTTCTTCCAAAGATTTGCTATTAATCAGTATATCATCAAAATAGACTACCACAAATCGCCCAATGAAAGCACGTAAAACTTCGTTCATTAGTCTCATGAAAGTACCAGGTGCATTAGTTAACCCAAAAGGCATGACTAACCACTCATATAAACCAAACTTAGTTTTAAATGCTATTTTCCATTCATCTCCCAATTTCATACGAATTTGATGGTATCCACTACGCAAATCAACTTTGGAGAATATTGTAGAGCCACTCAATTCATCAAGCATATCATCTAGCCTAGGAATAGGATGACGATAACGAATAGTAATATTATTAATGCCTCTACAATCAACACACATACGCGACGTACCATCCTTTTTAGGCACTAGTATAATAGGAACAACACAAGGACTAAGAGATTCGCGTATATAACCTTTGTCGAGCAGCTCCTGTACTTGACGCATAATCTCCTTCGCCTCCTCTGGATTGGTACGATATGGTGCACGGTTGGGTAGCGATGCACCGGGAATTAAGTCAATCTGATGCTCAATCCCTCGAATAGGTGGTAATCCCGGTGGCACGTCTTGTGGAAAGACGTCAGCTAACTCCTGCAAAATGTTAGTAACAGCAGGAGGCAAAGAGGAAGGCACGTCCTCGAATGAAAATAATGCCTCTTTGCACACAAAACCATAGCAAACAGATTTGCTAAAGTCTAGCTCATCAATATCAGATTTGCTGGCAAGTAAACATGCACTTTTCAATTTAATTTCAGAAGCAACATTAGATGGTTTATTATCAGGCTTCATTTGTTGCTCAAATTCTTTTGCCACAATCTGGTTTTCACTCTTTTTTTTCTCCTATTTTGCTTTATTAGCTCTATTAATATCATCTTTCAAAATGGAATCAGGAGACATAGGAAGCAAAGTAATATGTTTATCCTTATGAACAAGAGTATACTGATTGTTTCTACCATGGTGTACAGAATTTTTATCAAATTGCCATGGCCTACCAAGTAATAAGGAACATGCTTGCATGGGTACCACATCACAATCAACATAATCAGCATATGTAGAGATACAAAAATGCACACGAACAGTACGTGTTACCTTAATCTTGCCACTGTTATTGAACCATTGGATATTGTAAGGATGTGGATGTGGTTTTGTGGTGAGAGATAGATTCTCCACCATGTCCATGCTAGCCAAGTTGTTGCAGCTCCCTCCATCCATGATGACGCGAACAGAATGTTCCTTCACAACTCCCTTTGTATGGAACAAATTATGCCTCTGATTTTGCTCAGCTTGTGTGACCTGCACACTCAAAACACGTTGAGCAACTAAACATTCATACCTGTCAACGTCTTCAGGAGCCATGTATTGCGTCTCATGATCAGAATCATCTCCACCGTGTTCTTCACGTGTAATAAGAGCCAAAATCTCCTCATCATAGTCACTAGCGGACTCATACCCACCATCCTCAGTAGCAATCATCACACGCTGAGATTTGCATTCTCTCGCATAATGACCTCTTCCCTTACAACGATGACAAATAATATCACGTGTGTGTGCCGTTGATGTCATGGAAGAAGAAGAGCTCTGTGTAGGCCCAGCAGGTGTGCTCTTGGCAGATAGTGGTGGTTGTGCCTGCTTTCTTGTATCACGGCTGGAGGTGGCACCTGATGGAAGTGCTGGTGCAGTGGAAGTAGAGGATTCACGTGGTGTCCATGATGAAGGTCGACCTGCAGAAAAGTTAGTTCACGCCAATGCCTGTCGATCCTGCACTTCACGTTCAGCTTTACAAGCAAGATGGAATAAACGAGTGATATTGTTATACTCCTTATACTCTAGAATGGTCTGAATCTCTCTATTTAATCCACCATAAAACGTGCAAGCTAGCTTCATTCTCCTCAACAATACCACATCTAATCATGCCAGTTTGTAATTCCTGATAATATTCTTCTACATAAATTTTTCCTTGTCTTAAACGCTGCAATTTTTGAAGTAATTCACGTTGATAATATGGTGGAACCCAACGAGTACGCATAGCAGTTTTCAAAGTAGCCCAAGTAGCTGGAATAGGATATAATCTACAATGTTCAGACCACCAAACATATGCAAAGCTAGTGAAAGCACAAACATCAGCAGGAACACGTCTCTACTCAGGATATTGTAAACACGTAAATCGTTGTTCAGTTTCTAACTCCCAAGTAAGATATATATCAGGAACATATCTACCCTCAAATAGTGGAATATTCAATTTTAGTTTAGGAAGATGGTCATGATCTCGTACCTCAGGTGGTGGTGCAGCCTTACTGTTGCGATGATATGCATGAGGACGACCTGGTGGTGGTGGTGCTGGTGGTCGCACGTAGTTCTGATTTTGATCAACCTCATCCTCGTAATGGTCCTCCACCTCTGGAGTAGCAGTAGGAGCTACAGAAGCATCAACAGTAGGTACACCGGCACCAGAAGTTTGACCAGGCTCAAGGGGAACGCGCTGTGCTCGTCCCACTTGATTTGGAAGGCTATGTTGTTGTTGTTGTTGTGGCTGTAGAGGTGCGACAGGTGCAGCAGTCGGTGGTTGTGGAAGACGAGCGGGCAATTTATTAAACTTGTTATCGAGCTTTGTTTCGAACGCCTTCTCAATGCCATCTATCTTCTCCATGGCCTCTTCAAATCTGTTTAGCACATCGTCCACCTGTCCACTCATCATTTGCTGAAACTTATCATGTAACTCTTTGTTCGTCATGTTCTCCCAGTCAGTCTCATCGGCTTGAGATCATGCCATGGTTAGCAGTAATAGAAACACACAAGAATATGATCTACAGACTACTAGGAAGTGGTGGTGGTGGTTGTGTGGTGGACAGTCACAAACCGTCAAGCGAATCTCAAATTCTTACCAGTTCTTACCAAGCAGCAAGTGGTGATCGGCAACCGTTGTAGTCAAAACTCTCAAAGCTTGGATAGAGCGATTACCAGGGAGAGTCAAACGCATGACGTAGATGTATGTGGAGCTGGGAAGGCTTAATAGCAAAAAGGGTCAGCAACAATCAATTCAGAGATGCAAAGTTAATAAATGCTCAACGACGGTACTGTGCTGGTCCTAGGCTAGACCGTGCTAGAGACGCGAGCCTAGAACACTATCAAAATCACGGCGCTGCACGTAATCAAGGGAAAAACACACTCTGGAATTTTTTTTCGCTCTGTTTTTTTTGGCGCTCTTCTTTTTTGCGCTCCTGTTTTTTTTGCGAAAAATCACTATAATGGCGAGTGTCTCAAAACTCTTCCCAGGTCAAAATGACAGGATGGGCACAAAATTGTTTTGACTAATTTTTCGGAAATCAGGGCAGCGACGACGAAAAAGTGCGAGAAAAAATCATTATGATGGCACGTGGCTCAAAAGACTCAGAAAAGCCTAAAACTAGGATAGGGAAAAAATATTTTCTGTCGCCGAAGTTTTGGCCTAAAATCTGCCCGGGGGTCTCCAGACTCTTTTTTTTGAAACCTACTCAGGCAAGGAAACACGAATCGGAAATTAGATGGATCTCGAAAACAAACCTAATATGAAAGGAACTCGGATTGGTGGTGGATATATGGTGGTAGGATATGGCAGCGGTGGTGGTATATGGTGGTATATGGATACGGATTGGTCGTGGTATATGGATACGGATTCAGAGCGGTGGCGGATAAGTGGTGGTGGTAGATGGCAGGGGCGATGATGATGGTGCAATGGCGGCGTGACAACTTATGACCAGAAGTCGAAACTCTAAAAGACTAGACGCTAAGACCAGCAACTTGACACGACGATGCAACCACAAATTCAACAAAGCAAAATACTGAAAAGACTATGCAAAGGCTCAGACTGGTTCGGATAGGATGAACTAACCCTAATTTTTTTTGGCTTTTTCGTGGACTATAGGTATGAAGAACAGACTCGATCTAAACTACGAAAAACTGTAAAATCTCATCAAGCAACCTGGAAATCTGATACCACTTGATAGAGGCGAAGGTGTCCCAATGTTTCGATGAGATGGTGGCTCTCGTTTTCTGTGGGAGTCGACCTTGACGATCCGACTACGAACGTGCCAGGGTTATTGACTACGCCGGAGCACGGTCAACCTGACCACGAGGGTCTATTTCCTGCAAGCAAATGAAGAACAAGCAAGAAACTAAGATTGCAATCAGGATATTGCGAATATAAGAGGAAAGCTTTATTGATCAAGGTGGGGTTCTGTTACGTCTTGGTCTGGTCGTTGAACACAAACGAAGTACGCGAAGCTGCAGCTATGGTGAACTTTTAATCTAAACAAAACCCAAAGTCTAAACGATGCCCTATGGGCTGTATATATGGAGGAAGAGGGGGGAATTTCGTGGCCCATGGAGGAGGGGTCCGAAACCAACTCTAACTCTTGTTTCCCCACACATACGGACTCTAAAAACAGCCTACACTTGACTATTTCAAAATTACATGGGCCTGGCCCAAAAATAAGGTGACACAGCACCTATAATAGCCTCTAGACGAAATTTATGAAGTGGCAACTTGTATATTTCGTCCAAGGCTTCATGCACTCATTATGGTGGCTTCGAAATCCTGAAATCATCACTCGTAACTCCGTTCTTGTTCCCCTTGCGCTTGCCATCATCTCCATGCTTAATCTTGCTCCAATGTTCATCCCTCTTGTCCAAGCTAGGCCCTTCATTTGTAAGCAAAACAAATGTATTCAATTTAGGCAACATCATATTCTCATGAACATTAGAATCATTACCAAGAAACGGAAGTACCTGATAATTTAATTGGCGTGCGCGAGCTCTAGTAATTGGTCCAGTATGTATAACAGCAGGGGCTGTGGGTGTAACAATGGTATTGATGTCCTCATCAGAACCAGTATCAAATACCCAGGCGCTACTACGAGCATTAGTAAGGTACACATCAATAACATGTATATCAAATGTACCTTTGTTCACTTTGCCATCCTTCTTATCCACCAAATACTTGGGGCAGTTGCGCTTCCAGTGACCAATCCATTTGCAGTAGAAGCACTCAGTTTCAGGCTTGGGTCCAGCTTTGGGCTTCCTCCCGGGAGTGGCAACTTGCTTGCCATTCTTCTTGAAGTTCCCCTTCTTTCCCTTGCCATTTTTCTTGAAACTAGTGGTTTTTTAACCATCAACACTTGATGCTCCTTCTAGATTTCTACCTCCGCAGCTTTGAGCATTGCGAAAAGCTCGGGTATTGTCTTCTCCATCCCTTGCATATTATAGTTCATCACGAAGCCTTTGTAGCTTGGTGGCAGTGACAGAAGAACTCTGTCAATAACACTATCATCTGGAAGATTAACTCCCAGCTGAGTCAAGTGATTATTATACCCAGACATTTTGAGTATGTGTTCACTGACAGAACTGTTCTCCTCCATCTTGCAACTATAGAACTTGCTGGAGACTTCATATCTCTCAACTCGGGCATTTGCTTGAAATATTAACTTCAATTCCTGGAACATCTCATATGCTCCATGACATTCAAAACATCTATGAAGTCCTGATTCTAAGCCGTAAAGCATGGCACAATGAACTATCGAGTAGTCATCAATACGCGACTGCCAAGCGTTCACAACGTCCGCCGTTGCTGGAGGGGGTGGCACACCTAGCGGTGCATTAAGGACATAATTCTTCTGTGCAGCAATGAGGATAATCCTCAAGTTACGGACCCAGTCCGTGTAGTTGCTACCATCATCTTTCAACTTAGCTTTCTCTAGGAACGCATTAAAATTCAAGGGAACGGTAGCACGGGCCATTGATGTACAACATAGATATGCAAATACTATCAGGACTAAGTTCATGATAAATTAAGTTCAATTAATCAAATTACTTAAGAACTCCCACTTAGATAGACATCCCTCAAGTCATCTAAATGATATGTGATCCAAATCAACTCATCCATGTCCGATCATCACGTGAGATGGAGTAGTGAACATCTCTATGTTGATCATATCTACTATATGATTCACGTTCGACCTTTCAGTCTCCAGTGTTTCGGGGCCATGTCTTTACATGCTAGGCTCGTCAAGTTTAACTCAAGTATTCCGCATGTGCAAAACTATCTTGCACCCGTTGTATGTGAATCTAGAGTCTATCACACCTGATCATCACGTGATGTCTCAACACGACGAACTGTAGCAACGGTGCATACTTAGGGAGAACACTTTTGCCTTGAAATTTAGTTAAGGGATCATCTTATAATGCTGCCGCCGTACTAAGCAAAATAAGATGCATAAAAGATAAACATCACATGCAATCAAAATATGTGACATGATATGGCCATCACCATCTTGTGCTTTTGATCTCCATCTCCAAAGCATCGTCATGATCTCCATCGTCATCGGCTCGACACCTTGATCTCCATCGGTGACGTCCCTCGCCTTCTTGATCCAGCAAGACGTCGAGGTAGTAGATGAGTTCCGTCAGCATGATGGCGTGGTGACAGTGATTGTGAAGTGATCGTCGCAGGGCTTTGCCTAAGCACCACAAAGATATGACACAGGGTGTAAACTGTGGAGGGGGCGCCACACACGGCTAGGCAATTGTCTGGTGTGCGCTAGATGCGCCCCCACATATATATAGGTGGGAGGGAGAGAGGAGAGGCCAGGAGGCGCCCCAAGTAGGACCGAATCCTAATTGGGTTCCTCCTAGGTCAGCGACTGATGACCCTCAAGTATAGGGGATCAATTGTAGCTCTTTTCGATAAGTAAGAGTGTCGAACCCAACGAGGAGCGAAAGGAAATGACAAGTGGTTTTGAGCAAGGTAATGTCTGCAAGTGCTGAAATTGTAAGTAGAAGAGTAGTTTGATAGCAAGATAATTTGTAACGAGCAAGTAACGATAGTAGTAACAAAAGTGCAGCAAGGTAGCCCAATCCTTTTGAGGCAAAGGACAGGCCAAAACGGTCTCTTATGATAAGCAAAGTGTTCTTGAGGGTACACGGGAATTTCAACTAGTCAGTTTCACCATGTTGGTTCGATTTGTGTTCGCTACTTTGATAATTTGATATGTGGGTGGACCGGTACTTAGGTGTTGTTCTTACTTGAACAAACATCCTACTTATGATTAACCCTCCTGCAAGCATCCGCAACTACGAGAAAAGTATTAAGAATAAATTCTAACCATAGCATTAAACTTTTGGATCCAATCGGTCCCTTACGGAATAGCGCATAAACTAGGGTTTAAGCTTCTGTCACTCTCGCAACCCATCATCTAATTGCTACTCCACAATGCATTCCCTTAGGCCCAAATATGGTGAAGTGTCATGTAGTCGACGTTCACATGACACCACTAAGGGAATCACAACATACATACTATCAAAATATCGAACACATATCAAGTTCACATGATTACTTGCAACATGATTTCTCCCGTGACCTCAAGAACAAAAGTAACTACTCACAAATGATAATCATGCTCAAGATCAGAGGGGTATTAAATAGCATACTGGATCTGAACATATAATCTTTCGCTAAATAAACCATATAGTAATCAACACTACTAGTCACCCACAAGCACCATCTCATCTCAAACCCTAGTTCATCTCTTGTGTTCAATCTTGTTACCGGAACTATAGCAATCTATAGTTCCGGTAACAAGATTGAACACAAGAGATGAACGAGGGTTTGAGATGAGATGGTGTTGTTGAAGATGTTGATGAAGATAAGCCTCCCCAAGATGGGAGAGTTGTTGGTGATGATGATGACGATGATTTCCCCGGCGGAATCGCTCTGCCAGAGGGCAAAAGTGCTCCTGCCCAAGTTCCGTCTCGAGACGGCGGCGCTCTGTCCCGAAAGTCCTCTCCTTATTTTTTCTAGGTCAAAATGACCTATATACCAGAAGATGGGCACCGGAGCTGGGCCTGGGTGAGCACAACCCACCAGGGCGCGCCTGGGCTCCCTGGTGGGTTGTGCCCACCTGGTGGGCCCTCCCTGGTAGTTATTTGCTCCAATATTCATCATATATTTGATAAAAAATCTCTATGAAGTTTCAGTTGGTTTGGAGTTGTGCAGAATAGGTGGCCTGACGTAGCTTTTCCAGGTCCAGATTTCCAGCTGCCGGAATTCTCCCTCTTTGTGTATAGCTTGCATATTATGAGAGAAAAGGCATTAGAATTACTCCAAAAAGCATTATTATGGATAAAAACATCATAAATAACAGTAGGAAAACATGATGCAAAATGGACGTATTAGCTCCCCCTTCCTTATTTACCGGAGGGGGAAGGAAAGAGGAGGGGGGAGAAAGAGAAGGGGGAGGTCGAATCCCCCCTTTCCTTTCTCTTCCCCTCTTTCCTTCTCCCCTTGGTTCGGCCCATATGGGGGGCGCACCAGCCCCTGGTGGCTGGTGCGTTTCCCCTCTTGGCCCATAAGGCCCATATCTTTTGTCGGGGGTGCCCGGAACCCCTTCCGATGACCTGATATGTACCCGGTACCCTCCAGAACACTTCCGGTGTCCGAATACTATCGTCCTATATATCAATCTTTACCTCTCGACCATTTTGAGACTCCTCGTCATGTCTGTGATCTCATCCGGGACTCCGAACAACATTCGGTCACCAAATCACATAACTCATATAATACAATATCGTCATCGAACGTTAAGCGTGCGGACCCTACGGGTTCAAGAACTATATAGACATGACTGAGACACCTCTCCGGTCAATAACCAATAGCGTAACCTGGATGCTCATGTTGGCTCCTACATATTCTATGAAGATCTTTATCGGTCGAACCGTTATGACAACATACGTTATTCCCTTTGTCCATCGGTATGTTACTTGCCCGAGATTCTCGTCGGTATCTTCATACCTAGTTCAATCTCGTTACCGGCAAGTCTCTTTACTAGTTCCGTAATACATCACCTCGTGACCAACTCCTTAGTCGTTTGCTTGCAAGCTTATGATGTGTATTACCGAGAGGTTCCAAAGATACCTCTCCGATACTCGGAGTGACAAATCCTAATCTCGGTCTATGCCAACTCAACAAACACCTTCGGAGATACCTGTAGAGCATCTTTATAATCACCCAGTTACGTTGTGACGTTTGATAGCACACAAGGCATTCCTCCGGTATCCGGGAGTGGCATAATCTCACAGTCGAAAGAATATGTATTTGACATGAAGAAAGCAATAGCAATAAAACTGAACGATCATAGTGCTAAGCTAACGGATGGGCCTGGTCCATCATATCATTCTCCTAATGATGTGATCCCGTTATCAAATGACAACTCATGTCCATGGTTAGGAAATCTTAACCATCTATGATCAACGAGCTAGTCAAGTAGAGGCTCACTAGGGACATAGTGTTTGTCTATGTATTCACAGGTGTATTTAGGTTTCCAATCAATACAATTCTAGCATTAATAATAAACATTTATCATGAATAAGGAAATATAAAATAACAACTTTTTTATTGCCTCTAGGGCATATTTCCTTCACATGAGTCACTACTTGTTGGACAAATCGGAGAGCTAGGAATAGAGCTTGTTTTGATAAAATATTTCCTAATGATCCTGCCTCATTGGTTTATCGGCTATGCTATTATCTTAACTAGATGATGCCCCCGCACGTTGTTGTGGTGACTTTGTCTAAAAAATTGCATAAATAGTTGGTAAAAAATAACTAAATCCAATGAAAAATATACAAGCTTGAAAATCAATAAAAATGGTCTAGAAATAGTTTTTTTAACTATAGCTAAAATGTCATTTCGAACAAACATGTGAAGGATGAGTGGATGACTAACATGTACGTATTATGTGGTACCCCGCAAAAAAATGACGTGGTAGTGTTACATGTATTGACTAATGCCAAAAATAGTTGTAACTTATTAGTTAAGTGCATGGCTTGCTTATGTGGCAGCTTAAATGCATGCTTAGTGGGAGAGAAGATTTAAATTCATGGCTTAATGGGGACGTTGAGATGGACACTTTGCATGTTAAAAAAATGTTGATGAACTATTTAAGAATATAGGATACCTGGAGTATCTTGCAGAAAAACAAAAACAGAGGAAGAATTGACCAAGTAGTGGCACTCAAACAAGCAGTTAAAGAATTATATGCTAGAACTGGATGAAACACTGAGAAGAAGAATTGGTGTATGTTTATCTTAGTAGAAATGAAAAGTTTGCAGCATGCGGCTGCTTGGTTTGTATTTTGTGCTTTGGCTCTTGTGTTTTGAGCCAGTCCGTTCTGGAAACAATGTGTTGTGCCCTCCTGCTCTTTGGGGCATAATTTTGCTGCTGAGTAGTTATTGAGCCTGTGTAAGCTCAATAGGTGGATGCGGTTAATTTGAGCTCGAGCTCATGTGAGCTAGAGTAAAAAGTAAAATAGAAAAAAATGATTTCTTCTGGAGCAAACATTCATTGAATATCATTTTTTGAGCATCAATTTTGTTTTTTCACCACATCTTCATTATTCCAGGAATGTCATTTTGATGAAATTTTGCAAGCTAGCAAAACATTGTCAATGTTTGCTATAAAATGAAGTTCAGAATCTTTTTATTTTGTTTTCATGTTTTCTTTGAGCTCGAGCTGAAAAGGGCACTTTCGTCAATAGGTTAGCTTTTCTGCATGCTCCTTTTCTTTTTATGTTGTTGAGCCTTAAACTTTTTGTAAAACTTGGTGATGGTTTCTCTAATGCAAATCAAGTAGGAGGCTCGTTCTTTCAAAAAAGAAAAAAGAACGAACGCTGTTTTTTAATGGTACTATATATATAAAAGAGATAGAGATATGGGAATTCATATATTACATAAAAGTTCTACACTCAGAAAAAGAGGACTATACGCACTATACACCACGTATACAGCATCATGTAACGACTATATATACAACATATATGGACGTGAAAAAGGCAGGAATCGATATTGGCTCAATATTAATCAATTCAAAGTGTTGGTTGCCGACGTTTTGCCTAATGCGTGGAACTGTATGTAGTACTACACTGGTAGAAAAAAGCCCTTTAGTCCCGGTTCGCAACAGCCTTTAGTCCCGGCTGTGCAACCGGGACTAAATATGCGCGACTAAAGACCCCTCCCTTTAGTCGCGCCACTTACGAACCGCGACTAAAGGCTTTAGTCCCGGTTCTCGTGGCTGACCGGGACTAAAGGCCCGTCCACGTGGCCGCCAGGGGTCCGTCATGGCGGAGGACCTTTAGTCCCGGTTCTTGTGGCTAACCGGGACTAAAGGCCTCGTCCGCAGGTTTAGGGTTTTAGCCCCCCTAAACCTGGTTTCTTTTTAATTTGTAGTGTTTTATTTCTTTTATATTTTATTTTGTGTTTTCTTTTAATTTTGATGAAGTTTCAATACCCATATTCTACGATACTATATATATACATGCATATGAAATTTCAAACAAGAAGAATTCAAGAGGAATATATAATATATATTCAATCTCGGGTGACCATATACAACTTCGAACAAGTTTCCATACACAATTAGGATGGAGGACCATATACAACTTCGAACAAGTTTCAATCTCGGGTATGCATATAAATGTCTGCATCCTCGGTATAGTGTTGTCCTTTAGGATTGATGACATCCCTCAAGAAAAATCCTGCTAATTCATCTTGAATTGGTCGAAAGCGAGCTTCTGGACTAAGCCTCCTCCGCAAGTTATCCGTCGCGTTCCGCACGCTATCCGATGCCTTCCGCTCAGAGGTTAGTCTCCGGATGTTCTCACAAACATAGTATCCACATAGATTGGTCCCCGGTGGCTGCTTATCCACATTAACTAACCTTCTGAAATCTAGCTCATGTTTGAATTCACCGACAATTTCTTCTGAGAACCGTCTCCAAACCCTACAGGGCAAAGAAAATTAAATGAACAAGGGAGTTATTAGTTACTTGATATTAGGAAATGAACGAAAGAGACCGATCGATATAGAGCTCAAATGATTGAAAATAATTACTTTTGCAGCATTTTTCTCATGTCGGCCCAACGCTTTGGATCCGAATCCATAGAGTCCATGATTAGAACTCTGGAGGTGTGAAGTTCAATATTTAGCAGAATCCAGTGGAACCTGCGGACACGTTACATGCACAGTCATGCATAACTCATCGATTAGAAATACCATGCATGGAGTAAACAAAAGAGAATGGGCACAAGAGAGAAACACTCACCCAAAATGGTAAGGAAATAGAATATGACTTTTGAGTTGATGCTTTCTAAGAAACTTGTACAAGTCTTTCTCCACGTCTTCGGGGTGATATTGTAACACATGTCCATTAATGATATGTGGGTCAATGAACCCAACATCATGGATGTTTCTTATTTTGCATTCCCAAATCTTTAATCTGCATAATAGCGCACGCAACAATATAGTTAGGACAATATATATATATATAGTGCAGGCAATGAAGAACGATATGAGGTAGAAATAAATCACTTACAGAACGTAGCAACTCAGCATAGATTTGTCGAGGTCGCGCAGATTGAACAGCTGGAACAATTCACTCATATGAACTTGTACAGAGTACCGTTTGGTGTGATGCTCCTCTGTAACATCCGCATAAATATATTCTTTTTCGGCCCATGTTATGAATTGCTTGTACCAACGTAGCAGATTTCGCATTTGTGGCGGTAGACTCTTCTCCCGCGCAGGCTCGACGAGAGGCCCATTCCGCACATATTGTATTGCTATCTCACATACTGGCGCATCCTCAAGGCCTAAGAAGGCACGAAGAGTCAAACCCATCTCGGACGCTTGTTTCATGGCACTCGCTACAGTCAATCCAAGTGCTGCCGCAGCTGCTATGATCTCGGGGTCCTCTTCCGGACCGGCTTTCACTATGAGCGGGGGGATCGATTGTTTCTTCTGCATCCTGAGCTGGTCAACTTGTTTCCCGCTTTTTTTACTTTTTTCTTTCTCCTCCTTCAATATATTTGCTTGCCTACGAAGTTCATGTCCATAGTCGTCAGGCATATTCAGCTCGGCTTGGGACGGTGTCGTCAAAAAATCCTTAGCCCACTTCTTTTGCTTCTCAGTGAATACTTGCTTGGGCTCAGGCTCTTTTATCGCCTTCATATCCGCCTTCCATTTCTCATAATCAGCAGACGCGGCCAATTTGGTTTCAGCTTCACTAAGTTCCCCAGGCCTTGGGAGGAGAGGCTTCAGTGATGGCTCCGGTACCCTTGTGGTCTTAGGTACATAAGGGTCCGGGTTAATAGTCCAGGAGCGGGTTTCCTTGCTGTCCGCCTGCTTCTGCTTCTTCGCCGGAGGTGGATTGGGGGGCGTCGTACCCGCCGGAGGAGGATTGGGGGGCGTCGTACCCGCCGGAGGTTGTGGATCGGGGGACGGCGTCGAATGGCGTGAAGGAGGTGTAGGTGAACCACCACCACCGCCACCACCGCCACCACCGCCACCACCACCACCACCATCGGAGGGGGGTGGACTTGCTAGCCTTGGCGCCTCGCCTGGAAACACTATGTACTTCTTTTTCCATAGAATGAACTGGCGCTTGACATCTCCAAGTCTGCTCTCCCCTTCGGGTGTAGGTTTGTCAATCTCCAGGTCCTCAAACCCTTGGACTATGTCTTCCACCGTGACACGAGCATAGCCATATGCAATGGGGTTGTTGTGGTGGAGTGCTCCAGGTGTACAGGGTAAAGCACTGCCGCTAGCTACCTTCGTGGAAACGTTCCCCAAGGGATAATGCAGATCACATTCTTTCATCTCCTTTACATCATCCACGGGGTAGTGAGGCTCCGGTGCACGAATCTCGATCATCGGTGCACTAGCACCAGGCGGGGCATCCGTGGAAGCCACGCTGCTTCTCCGCTGCTGGCTTCCGCGATCCGCTTCATGATCTTCATGCGGCCCTGCAGCCGATTTTTCTTTTACTAGTTCATGCACGGTCTGCTTCAACTCATGGAGTTCCGATGCAAACTTCGTCATAAGATCTGCATCCCGGTCCGTCTTTCTCTTACGGCTTCTGTAACAGTACGGGTCATTGTCCTGGGAAAACCCTACTTTCCACGGAACTTTGCCTTTGCCTCGTACACGTCCTCCGTGTTCATCATTCCCGAGGGCTATTGTCAGTGCGTCTTTCTCTCTGTTGAACTTGATCAAGCCCTCTTGAGCTTGGGTCATTGCGTCAATAAGGGCTTGGGTGGGAGCAAACTGTCTCTGCCGGTGAACACACACCCATGTCTCCGGGTCTAGCGATCCCCCATGCCCGTACCACCAGCTTTTGGCCCTTGGGTCCCATCCCTCTGTACCTAGAGGGATTCCTCGCACCCTCAGGTCCTCCTCCATCTTCTGCCACCTAGGCTCCGAAAGGCGGTATCCTCCTGGCCCCATAATATGATGGAACTTTTTCTTACTCGCATTATCCTTATTTTTTTTTTGATATTTCCTTGAAATGCTCCGATTGCTTTTGCCTCACAAATTCTGGCCAATCATCTTTCAGTTTCTCATGTTGTCCATTGAAATCCGGAGTCTTGCCCTTGTTGACATAGTCACGGGTTAAATTTTTCTTGAAGTTCCGGAATGCTTCGCCCATCTTCTGAAGAGCGAACTCTTTAACTAGCCTCCTCCTCTGACGTCCACCCGGAACCTCGTTACCGAATTCATCGACTTTGTTGTATTCCGGAGGTAGAATGAAATGTTCCATAAGCTTTCTCGAGCAATCCTTTTTCGTTCTCTTGTCGACAAAACTGAAACCAATACGTGCCTTCTTTGGCTCCTTCCATTCCTGGACGGTGATCGGGACGTTGTCTCTAACAACGACTCCGCATTGGTTGATAAACTTTGAGGTGTGCTGTAGGGGCTTGCCGGTTTAACTGACAAACTCAATGGCATATGTTTCTCCTGTTTTCATCGCCTTGGATTTGCCACGCTTTGTCGTACTCGATCCGGAGGGCTAAAAAAAGAAAGAGAGTCGCCCGCGTTAATACATATGTATTCACATTTCAGTAAGTTTGTATCACGAGAGGCTCAATGTATATATATACCTCGCCGGAGGTGGTTGCTACTTGCAATTCGAGATCGTCGTTTGTTGACGGTTGACCTCCGTCGACAATGTCCGTTCCTTCACCTTCTTGATCATCGACAATCTCTGTTCCACCTTCAAGGTTCAGAAAAGAAGAGACTACATCCTCTTCTTGCTCATATTCTGAGCCCGGCACATAAGGAATCTCGTTGTTGATGATGCCCATTAGATAACGTTCACCCTCCGGATCCCTAAGCGGCTCGGCTCTATTGTCCGCCATATTTCACTCCTGCATGTAGTAAAAATTCTTTAAGTATAAAGGAATTAAAAAATAAGATTAAGGGGACATACAGGAGGAGGAATTAAAAAATAAGATTAAGGGGACATACAGGAGGAGGAATTAAAAAATAAGATTCTTTAAGTAAAAATTCTTTTTTTCTTCTTCTTCCTTTCTTCTTCCTCTTTCTTCTTTCTTTCTTCTTCTTCCTTTTTATTTTTTCTTTCTTTCTTCTTCTTCCTTTCTTCTTTCTTTCTTCTTCTTCCTTTTTCTTTCTTCTTTCTTTTGGTTTTCATTTGGTTTTCATTTGGTTTTCATTTTTTTCTTCTTCCTTTTTCTTCTTCTTTTTTTCTTCTTCTTCTTTCTTCTTCTTTCTTTTTTCTTCTTCCTTTCTTTTTTCTTTCTTCCTTTTTTCTTTCTTTTCTTTTGTTTTTCTTCTTTCTTTTTTCTTCTTCCTTTGTTTTTCTTCTTCCTTTTTTTTTTCTTCCTCCTTTGTTTTTTTCTTCTTTCTTTTTTTCTTTCTTCCTTTTTTTTTCTTCTTTCTTTTTTTCTTCTTCCTTTGTTTTTCTTCTTCCTTTGTTTTTCTTCTTCCTTTGTTTTTCTTCTTCCTTTGTTTTTCTTCTTCCTTTTTTATCTCCTCCTTGTTTTTTCTTCTTTCTTTTTTTCTTCTTCCTTTTTTTTCTTCTTTCTTTTTTCTTCTTCCTTTTTTTTCTTTCTTTCTTTTTTTTCTTCGTCCTTTGTTTTTCTTCTTTTTTTTTCTTCCTTTTTTTCCTTTTTTCCTTTTTTCTTCTGTTTTTTTCTTCTGTTTGTTTTTCTTGTGTTTTCTTTGTTTTTTTTTCTTTCTTTTTTTCTTTTTCTTTTTTCTTGTGTTTTCCTTTATTTTTGTTTTTTTCTTCTGTTTGTTTTTTGTTTTTCCCCTTTTTCTTCTTTCTTTTTTTCTTTCTTCTTTTGTTTTTTTCTTCCGTTTTCCTTTTTTTCTTCTTTCTTCTTCTTCCTTCTTCCTTTTTCTTTTCTTCTTCTTCTTCCTTTTTCTTCTTCCTTCTTCTTCTTCTGCCGGCGCGCGGAGGACGGCAGGCAGGGCCAGCGGGCGGCGGGCGGCAGGGCGTCGGGCGGCGGGCGGCAGGGCGTCGGGCGGCGGGGCTGCGGGCGGCGGGCAAGGGCAGGGCACGGGCGGCGGCGGCGCTCACTGGGGACAGGGGCGGCGGCGCGCAGGGCTTCGGCGTCGGCGTCGGCGTCGATCGGCTTCGGGGCAGGGCTTCGGCGTCGAGAGAGAGGAGAATGGGAAGTGGCGAAACTGCTAAGTGCAGTATTTATAGACACACCTTTAGTCGCGGTTGGGGAGGCGGACCGCGACTAAAGGTACCCTTTAGTCGCGGTTGGCCACACCAACCGCGACTAAAGGTCACCTTTAATCGCGGTCCGCCTCCCCAACCGGGACTAAAGGGTCTTGGCGCCGCTTTCGTTCCCGCGCAGAAAGACCCTTTAGTCGCGGTTGGGGACAACAACCGCGACTAAAGGGTACCCTTTAGTCGCGGTCCGCCTCCCCAACCGGGACTAAAGGCGTTGTGCTGGAACTGGCGCGGTGCGGTGGGATGTTTAGTCCCACCTCGCTAGCCGAGAGGCTTCGACAGTGGTTTATAAGCGCGGCTGCGCTCACCACTTCGAGCTCCTCTCAAATGCAGGCTTACGGGCCTATTCTGTCACTATGTGCTTGTGGGCCTACTGGGCCTTCTGCGGGCCTGAATCCTGGCCCATTGATGGGTTTCTAGTCGTATTCAGGCCGTGCTGGCCCAGTAGGAGGCATATTTTTTATTTTGTTTGTACTTATATATTTTATTAAAGTTTATATATCAAAAAAATCAGAAAATAAAACTAATTCATTTTAAATTCTTGTTTTTCTTCTGTTTTTTCTTCCTTTTTTCTTCTGTTTTTTTCTTCTGTTTGTTTCTTCCTTTTTCTTGTTTTTCTTCTTTTTTTTCTTCCTTTTTTCCTTTTTCCTTTTTTCTTCTGTTTTTTTCTTCTGTTTTTTTCTTATTTTTTTCTTCTGTTTGTTTTTTTCTTCTGTTTTTCCTTTTTTCTTCTGTTTTTTTCTTCTGTTTTTTTCTTCCTTTTTCCTTCTTTCTTCTTCTTCCTTTTTCCTTTTAAAATTAGAAAAATAAAACTAATTCATTTTAAAATCTTAAAAATACAATTATATATCAAAAAAATCAGAAAAATAAAACTAATTCATTTTAAAATCCCTTGAAGGTTTGACAAAAGGTTTGATACATCATTCAGTTCATCGACCAAATACAAAGTTTGGTACAATAAATTATTACACATCAATTCTTCCCTTGTGTCCCTGCTTGCTTACGATTGTGCCGTATCCATGGAGCATCCTCATCATTTAACTTAATGCTTGGGTCAGTGTTCACTTTGAAGGGCGGAATTTCACCAAACATATTATAATCTTCTGACATGTCTGTCTTGTCCTCCACTCCCACGATGTTTCTTTTCCCTGAAAGAACAATGTGGCGCTTTGGATCATCGCATGATGTACTGAACGTTTTCTTATCTTTCCGTTTCCTCGGTTTGCTACTCATGTCCTTCAAATAAAAAACCTGAGCGACATCTTTGGCAAGGACGAATGGTTCGTCAAGGTAACCAAGATTGTTGAAATCCACCATTGTCATTCCGTATTGCTCGTCCACCTTTACCCCACCTCCTGTTAGCTTGAACCATTTGCACCGGAACAAAGGGACCTTAAAGGAGGGTCCATAGTCAAGTTCCCATATCTCCTCTATGTAACCATAATATGTGACCTTTCGCCCATTCTCGGTTGCTGCATCAAAGCGGACACCACTGTTTTGGTTGGTGCTCTTTTTATCTTGGGCGATGGTGTAAAATGTATTCCCATTTATCTCGTACCCTTGGAAAATCGTTATAGTCGAAGATGGTTTCTTGGCCAACATGTACAGCTGATCTCCAACATCATTGTCATTCATTAAATGATTTCGCAACCAACTGCCGAAAGTCTCCATGTGGGCCTTTCTAATCCAGGATTCAGGCTTCCCCGGGTTGTCCGAGTGTAAAATATTCTTGTGTTGCTCGAAGTACGGAGCCACAAAGCTGGGATTTTGCAGAACTGTGTGGTGTGCTTCAGTCATAGAATGACCGTCCATACATATCGTGGATTTCCTTCCGATCTTGCCTTTTCCACTTAGTCTCCCCTCGTGCCGCGATTGAGGAATACCAATCGGCTTAAGGTCAGGAACATAGTCAATACAGAACTCAATTACCTCCTCATTTCCATAGCCCTTGACGATGCTTCCTTCTGGCCTAGCACGGTTACGAACATATTTCTTTAATACTCCCATGAACCTCTCAAAGGGGAACATATTGTGTAGAAATACAGGACCGAGAATGGAAATCTCTTCGACTAGGTGGAGCAGGAGGTGCGTCATAATATCGAAGAAGGATGGTGGGAACACGAACTCGAAACTGACAAGGCATTGGACCACATCGTTCTGTAACCGTGGTAGATCTTCTGGATTGATTACCTTCTGAGAGATTGCATTGAGGAATGCACATAGCTTCACAATGGCTACTCGAACATTTTCCGGTAGGAGCCCCCTCAAAGGAATCGGAAGCAATTGCGTCATAATCACGTGGCAGTCGTGAGACTTCAGGTTTTGGAACTTTTTCTCCGCCATGTTTATTATTCCCTTTATATTCGACGAGAAGCCAGACGGAACCTTCATACTGCTCAGGCATTCAAAAAAAATGACCTTCTCTTCTTTGGTAAGAGCGTAGCTGGCACGACCTTGAAACCATTCCGGATGCCGGTCATCTGGGTCTTTCAAAAGTTGCTGGTCCTGCCGTGCTTCCTTTGTATCATTTGTCTTCCCATACACGCCCAAGAAGCTTAGCAGGTTCACGCAAATATTCTTCGTAACATGCATCACGTCGATTGCAGAGCGGACATCTAGGACTTTCCAATATTCTAGCTCCCAAAATATAGATTTCTTCTTCCACATGGGTGCGTGCCCGTCAACTCCCCGCGGAACTGATTGTCCGCCAGGACCCTTTCCAAAGATGACTTTCAAATCCTTGACCATATCAAATATCTCAGCACCAGTACGTTCCGTAGGCTTCGGCCGGTGATCTGCCTTGCCGTTGAAATGCTTGCCTTTCTTTCTTACGTTATGATTTCGGGGAAGAAATCGACGATGACCCAGGTACACGTTCTTCTTACAATTAACCAAACGTACACTTTCAGTCTCATGTAAGCAGTGCGTGCATGCATTGTATCCCTTATTTGTCTGTCCCGAAAGGTTACTGAGAGCAGGCCAATCGTTGATGGTTACAAAAAGCAACGCTCGTAGGTCAAATTCCTCTCCTTTGTGCTCATCCCAGACACGTACACCAGGTATGGCCCACAACTGTAAAAGTTCATCAACTAATGGCCTTAGGTACACATCGATGTCGTTCCCGGGTTGCTTTGGACCTTGGATGAGCACTGGCATCATAATGAACTTCCGCTTCATGCACAACCAAGGAGGAAGGTTGTAGATGCATAGAGTCACGGGCCAGGTGCTATGGCTGGAGCTCTGCTCGCCAAAAGGATTCATGCCATCAGTACTTAGACCAAATCTTATGTTCCTTGCGTCAGCTGCAAAATCTTTGAACACTCTGTCGATCTTTCTCCATTGCGTTCCATCAGCGGGGTGTCTCAACTCCCCGTCGGACTTACGGTCCTCTTTGTGCCATCGCAACGACTTGGCATGCTTTTTGTTCATGAACAGACGTTTCAACCGTGGTATTATAGGAGCATACCACATCACCTTGGCGGGAACCCTCTTCCTGGGTTTCTCGCCCTCAACATCGTCACCAGGGTCATCGCCTCTGATCTTATAACGCAATGCAGTGCATACAGGGCATTCATTCAAATTCTCGTATTCACCGCGGTAGAGGATACAGTCGTTAATGCATGCATGTATCTTTAGAACCTCTAAACCTAGAGGGCAGACAACCTTCTTTGCTTCGTACGTACTGGCGGGCAACTCGTTATTCTTCGGAAACATATTCTTCAACATTTTCAGCAAATTTTCAAATGATGAGTCACCTACACCTTCCTGTGCCTTCCATTTTAGCAAATCCAGTGTGCAGCCTAGCTTTTTCAGACTATTATCGCATCCTGGATACAACGACTTTTTGTGATCCTCTAACATGCGATCCAAATTCTCCCTATCTTTGTCAGTTTCGCAGCGTCTCCGTGCATCAGCAATGGTCCGACCAAGATCATCAGCAGGCTCATCATGTGCCTCTTCTTCACCTTCACCTAACCCTTCCCCACCTTCAGCATCATCCTCCATGAAAGTATCACCGAAATGATCATGATAGTTGTCATCGATATCATCCCCTTCTTCATCTTCTTCCATTCTAACCCCTCTTTCTCCATGCTTGGTCCAACAATTATAGCTTCGCATGAAACCGCGCCGAAGCAGGTGCATGTGAACCTCTCTTGAGGAGGAGTAACCCTTCTGATTCTTACAGACAGCACATGGACAGATAATAAAACCTCGCTGCTTGTTCGCATTTGCCACTACGAGGAAATCTTTCAAACCCGTAATGAACTCGCCGGAGAGTCGGGGACCGTACATCCATTGCCGATTCATCTGCATTATTATTATATAAAGTATATAATTAACCATCATGCATTTGTTAAACTAACTAGCTAGAAATAATACAAATTAAACAATGAACTACACACATGCATATTTTATCAATGACACATGAAAGGTTCAAGTTGCTAACCGCAATCGCGGAGGAAAAATAAATGAGAAAGCTCAAGTGTGGCTCGGACACTTCATATCATGTTTGTTTCAGGCTCTCGGGAATTTCATCGAACACCTTGTGTGCATAGGAGGAACCAAAAGCAAACCCACCACCCCCTTCTGAAAATTGTGAAGTGAGCTGAGTGAAGTGAAGTGAGCTGAGTCCTATATATAGGGATGGGCCTTTAGTCCCGGTTGGCCTGGCCAACCGCGACTAAAGGCCTTCGGGGACCTTTAGTCCCGGTTGGCCAGGCCAACCGGGACTAAAGCCCCTCCCGTCCGCCAGCTGGATGGGCCTTTAGCCCCGGTTGGCCTGGCCAACCGCGACTGAAGGCCTTCGGGGACCTTTAGTCCCGGTTGGCCAGGCCAACCGGGACTAAAGCCTCTCCCGTCCGCCAGCTGTCGACCGAGCGCGCTGGGCCCAGATAGTTGGTCGCGGGTCTCCTCCCGAACCGCGACTAAAGGCCCCTTTTGTCGCGGTTCGATTGTTTTGGGGACTAATGGGGGCGTATGGAAGCCTCTTTTTCTACTAGTGCTACTACCATATCAGATTCAGAGAGGCGCCGATGGATCTGTGCACTTGATTTACTTGGCATCTACGAGTTGCCTGCAGCTTCGCGTCGGCGGCAGCAGCTTGCGTCCTGCGTAGTGGACGTCGTAGGGCCGGAAGCCGTGCGCCAGGGCGGCGCGCCGCGCGTTGTCTACGTCGGTGACCGCGTCGCCGCGCTCGTGCCCGCCCCGCTTCTCCAGCGCATGCACGATCCCCGCCGCCCGCCACGCGTTCATCACCCTCCTCGGCAGCCAGTTCTGCACGGCAAAACATGGATCGTTTTGACCGTCGACGCGTACAGCTGCTACAGCAGAGTTCCTGGATTGCCATTGCGTTAGTTATTAGAGCATCTCCAGCAGTTGGCCCCTCGGAGGCTCGAAAAATCGCCGTCTAATGGCAACCCGGCGAATCAGCTTGGAGCCGATCTTGTTCCCAGCCGCCGGCCCAGGGTCGTCCCAGAAGGTTTTTTAAATTTTTTTAAAAAGACATTGGGCTAAATTTCGGTAAACAGACATAAACTTCGGTGACTTAAAGAGTTTTTTACATAGCAAACTTAAAAAATAAAGGCCTAGTCTACAGGAAGAACGCGTTGAGCACGGTGAAGTCGCCGCCATCGCCGTTGTCCTCGTCGTCGTCCTTCTCCTCCTTGACGCGGCCGCCCGTGCTGGACCCCTGCCCGGGGTCGCCCTGCCGGACCGGTGGCGGTGCATCGTCGTCGCTGTCGTCGTCGAGAACGACGACGCCTCCCTCGTCGCGGCCACGGCGACGAGCGGCAGACTGCTCTAGGGCGCGGCACTGGCGCTCTAGCTCCGTCCGCTCCCAGTCTTCGCGCGCCCACTACAAGGCCGCCTCGTCGGAGAGCCCCGGCTCCGTCTTCACCACGGCGAGTCCTGGCTCCGTCTTAACGGCGGCGAGCCCGGGCTCCGTCTTCACGGCGGCGAGCCCCGGCTCCGTCTTCGGCCTGACGAAGCGGGAAGGAGCCGAGGAGGAGGTGCGCCCGCCATCGTTGATGACGATGCCGGCGTTGCGTGTGCGCCGGGCGAGCGGCGTCTCGGCGGGCTCGGCCTTTACGCGGAGCAGCGCCGGCGACCCGGAGGAGGAGGAGCGGGAGGAGGAGGAAGAAGAGGACGCCGTCCTCCTCGGCATCCACTGGCCGCCGCTCCGGGGCGGGGCGGCTGGTTACGTCAAGGGCGGGTCGTTGCCGCCCTCGAGGTACTCGAGAACGGCGTGAAGCGAGCGGCCGGGGGCGCCCCACCACAGGCGGCGCCCCTCACTGTTCTTGGAGCCCCGCACCACCGGTGCCGCATTGGTGGAGGCGAGCCGCCGCGCCTGCCGGTGCTTGAAGTACGCCGCCCACGCCTCGTGGCTGTCAGCGGCGTACTGCGGGAGGGCCCGCTGCTCGTCCGTCAGCGACGCCCGCGCGCGGTCGACCTTGGCGGCGAAGTAGTCGGGGCGCACGTCGACGTCGGGCACCGGGGGAATGGGGACGCCACCGTCGCTAAGCCTCACCCCCCCTCCCCCGGCCCTACGCGCATGTCGGTAGGCACCGTGATGTTGTCCTCGAAGAGCAGGTATGCTTCCCAGTCGTGCAGCGAGCGGCGGCCGAAGCCGTTGGCCGCCGCCCCATCGCCGGGGAATCGCTTGCCCATCGTCACGGCGGGGAAGAGGGAGCAGGCTTGGGGAGAGAGGGGAGGAACGTCGGCGGCCGCTGCGCACGGGGAGAGAGGCAGAGCTCGGCGGCGGCTGTGGGCGAGTGTGGCCAGAGGCGAGGGGGAGGCGTCGCTTTTATAGCCGGGCGCCGTGTGTACGTGTGGCAGGAGGGGGGCGTCGCCGCGCCGCCCGGAAAAAATCAGTGGAAGGCTGACCGGCGGCAGCCTTGGCATTGATTCCACGCAGGAAACCGAGGCGTTGTGAAGACGAGGCGAGTGTCGCTGACTCGGTGGACATGCAGTTCGCGCACGCCAAAATCACTCGCCCCGGCGTCCCCGGGCGCCCCCAGCACGCCGGGTTCGGCTTGTGTCCACCGGCGTCAATTTCGGCTCAAACCAACGAAAAATGGGTTTCTGGGGGCGCTACTGGGCCAATTTCTAGGCGCCGGGTGCGAAAAAAACGTTGGGGGAGACTGTTGGGGGCGCGGCTGGAGATGCTTTTATAGTTACCCCGCAGGCGTGGAGGTTCTCGTAGGATTCCGGCACCATGAGCGCCGGCGTGCTGTGGTAGACGCAGTCGGCGCGGGCGTCGCCGCTGGGAGGGAACTGGGAGTATGGCACGAAGTGGGCGCCCGGCTCGGCCCTCTCCTGCTCCTGGCCCGTTAGCGCGTCGCCGACGAGCCACACCTGCAACACGTACATGAGCACGTCTGAACGTGTGAGTTCCTGCGGCTATGCGGCTGTCAAACCAAATCTGGAGTGTGCAGTAGTGTACCTTGCTACTGTAGCTGCAGGACAGAGCTAGGTGACTCCGCGTCTGCGGGCGCAGCAGCAGCTGCTGCTTCATAGCCTCGTGCAGGCCTTCGTCCACCACACGAACCTGCAGTTTGATACTATGATTCACACGTACTAGATTTTGAATGAAGGAAGGAGACCGAAGGGCCTCGCCAGAGAGAAGGAAGGGGCTCGCCGTCATCACCCCATTATCTATCTTAGGATTCAAAGTGAGGGCGCCAGCAAGATCGGCAATGGGGGCGGTTCAGGGGAGGGCGGGACGGCCAGGTGGTCGCGGGAGCGCCGCCGGCCATGGGGACGAGGGCCAGCGGTTAGGCCGGTGGTAGCTAGTGGCTCGGGGTCAGATTTGAGGTTGAAGAGAAACAGTGCATGCTCAGAGGTTGAAGATGAAGTTGTGGACGTTGGACGTTGGATCTTGATTCAACGGTTGAAATAGAAAGTTGAAAATCGACTGGCCCTTTAAATTTTGGACCTTAATAAATGCCACACGTGTGGCACGAGCACATGGCAACTCCGAACATTTTTTAAGATAAGTTTAGTGACCCGAAGATGACAACATTAATTGTCAAGCATGACAACTATCTTTTGGATTGCAAGCTTCAGTTTTTTTAGGTTTCTTTTTTGTATGGAAACTTTAGTTGTCAAAAACGCTAGGGCGGGTTTGCTTCGTGCCACATGTATGACACTTATCATTTGGATAAATTTTTCAGTCGACTGTCTTGTAGCCACTCCCTCGATCTTTAGTTGAAGATGTTTACAATATTTTGAGTGTATATCATCATTTGCAAGTACTGGTATGGTGGTATGCAGTGCATTGAAGAAGGTTCATGTGCTTGCCTGGTTGAGGAGGCCGAGCGTCAGCACTACGGCGCCACTTGCCTGTCGATCAGCCGCCTGACCGCGTAGCCATCCTTCTTCGACGTGTACTGCATAAATAAATTCTCGGACATCAAATTCATTCAGCTATATGATTAGAGAACACGAATGGCCATTGTCAGTATATTTTTGTGTGTGAATGAAAGTATACTACCTGGGAGGTGTATCCTGGTATGACCAGTGGCGGAGTCAGGAATTAAAGATCAGAGGGGTCAAATGACTCAATCTTTTGATAAGAGGGGCCAAACAATACTAATGCATGTATTTTTGTCTAAATTTTACACTATTCATGTACAAACTAGCAGCAAATCAGGGGTCATAGGGGGGCCAGGGCCCCTGCTGGTCCCCCTGTCTCCGCCACTGGGTATGACCCATGTCTTCGATGTTGAGCTCGTCCATCCTGTTGGACTCGGACCTGAATGCTCCCCTCCCGAGCAGCGAAGCCAGCGCCGCGAGCGGCCGCGCCACCAACGCCGACGCCGACAACTTGAGGAAGAGCGGCACGGAGGCAACGGAGGCGAAGGTGGAGGGAATCCGGCGTGGTGAGGTGGGTGAGGTGGACGACGTCGGGGGTCTCCTCCCTGCCGTGCACCGTGCGCTGGTACAGCTCGTCGCTCGACCTGTCCATTGTCCCGTACACGTAGTCGTAGACGAATTAGCTACTTTTCAGTTAGCTGATTTTTTCATTTTGGGTCAGTCGAATTTCTGGCCGTTGTTTTGTGCTTTGAGATTCGTAATTCAGTATTTTCCTGTTGCTGCGTTTGGTGCTGTTGAAAATCGATTGAAGCTGTTTCTGGGTCAGTCGATTTGCCTGACTGGGCTCGTTTTTGCGTTGCGGGCGCCCGTTATGCGTGGTGCGCGCCCGTTAAGAGGCATTGGAGCCCAGGCCTTGGAGCCCAGCGCGCAGCCCGCTTGAGGAATCCCGAGCGTCGACGGCTTCTGTTCTTATCCCCTCGCCTCTCTGTTTGTGTCAGTCAGTCCCCCCCCCCCCCCCCCGCCCCCCGAGCGCTCCGCTTCAGTCTCTGCTCTGTCTTTCCCCCTTCCTCACTAGAGCTAGGGTCCGTGGTGTTCTTGCTCGATCTGCTCCATATGTGGATTGTTCTTTATCTGATTTACGTTTTCTTGCTTCATTTACTCCTTCCCTCATCTGTATCTGATTGCGTGGGTGTTTTTTTGTTGTTCTGTATTTGTATTTTGCAGGTGAGGGCTTCGTTGCTTACGGGATTGTGGTGTTGCATCTAGTCTTTTCGAGGTATTTGTGCTTCTTGGTTCTTATTTTGTGTTGTTTTCCCGTCTTACTTAGGGTTTCTTTTGCTCATACTTCTGATTCAAATCCTGTGTGTTTATCTGTCTTTTAGTGGTCAGATCTTGGGTTTTTAGGTTTCTTTTGGCTGTTTTAGTAGTAGTACATAGGGTTGTTCTCTCTTTAATTACATGTGTTTATTAGGTTTTGTTCCAATCTCGGGTTTGGTTTAGGGTTTTCTTCTTTTTATTTCGATATTAGTGTTTTAAGTTATGAATGGGAGGAGCAGAGCATGGAATCTGAGTAGGTTTTAAGGTTTTTGATGTACAGTATGTGAGTAGATCTATATTATGATATCTTGTGTGTCTTGTATGTCTCGAAAGATGCAATCTTTTTTGTTTCTATATTTGTTAATACGATGCAGATTATAGGTCAAATACATAGAGATTTAATCTATAAGTTTTGTTTTTTGAGGGCTTGTGATTTGAAAGAATGTCCACTTTTCTGTACAAGTTTACATGCCTAGTAACAACTCAATATGAGCATGCATGTCGACTAGATATAGTACGGGTTGAGTGATGTTGTATAGTTTGCTGTTGTGCAACTTACTTAGTATCTATTGGAGATTCTTTGTGTCCTATCTGTAGTTTTTGTAGGTTTTTGATGTGCGAGTTCCTTTAGAATCCCTTGTAGTTATGCATGAACTAAGTGCTTTTAGTTGTTTTTTTCTTAAAAGTTGAGCTTTTATGAACTTATCAAGTATTCCCTACTTTATGTGAGTAGTACTTTTCTGATTGTCAGTTTGATCAGTTTTTATAGTGTTCTAATTGTTTCTTGTGTCAAAGCATATCTAGATCTTTGAACCATGCAATTATGCAAGTTTTAGCATCTCTAATGTATCTGATGTGCACGGTTAGATGTCTTAAGATGCTAATATAGTTTCTATAAGTTTGTTTTTGAGGGATTCTGATTTGGAAGCATGTCCACTTTTCTGTAGATCTTTACAGGCCGAGTAACATCTCAATATGAGTATGCATGCTGACTAGATTTGTACGGGAGGGAGTGATGTTGTATAGTTGTCTGTGTCAAGTATGCAGTTGTTGTAGGTTTTTGATGTGCTAGTTCCTCAGAATCAACTGAACTTATGCATGACTAATTGCTTGTAGTTGAATTTTTTTCCTGATAGTTGAGCTTTTATGAACTAATCAAGATCTCCCCACTTTATGTGAGTATATATAATTGTCAGTTTTTGTTCATTTTTTTATTTTTTTATTGATTGTTTGTGATTTGAAAGCATATCTAGATCTCTGAACATGCAATTTGTGCAAGTTTCCTGATTGTTTCCTGATCATATTTCTAGTTGCTCTAGAATGATAACTGCAAGTTTAACTTTCTAGGTAGGTGCTGTGGTTATCTGGTAGATAATTCTGACATTCAGTGGGTGTTCTGCTTTACCTCTAGTTTATATGGTAGATTGTTCTGACTTGCAGTGGGTGTTCTGCTTTACTTCTAGTTTAAATTGTGTGATGTAAATGTAGCTCTGTGAAGATGCAAATTTAGTTATAAATCATGGTTTTTCTTTAATTTGTTTGAAAAGGTGATGTTCTGCCTTACTTCTAGTTTAGGCGGGGTGTTGTGTGTCGTAGCACATTTACATTCTTCTCAATTACTGATTTTATATGAATCTTGCTGTTGCATACTGAGTGCAAGTTTTAGTATCATGAATGCGCACGTTTTTATAAATTTCAGTATTTGAAATTTAGGAATTAGCTTTTTAGATGCTAGGGTTATACTCTTTGATATCACTAATTTTTATATGAATCTTTTTTCCTTTTTGGGAAATGTGTGCAACTTTAGTACTATGAGTATAAATCTTTTTATATTATAATTTTTTGCTGTTCTATAATGCATGCAAGTTTTTAGTATGATGAATGTGCAACTTTTTTTTTAATTTAGTATTTCAATTCTAGGAATTAGCTTTTTAGATTCTAGATTAATGCTTGTAACTCTAAGATTGATTTGAATGTTTTGCTGTTGTGAAATGTAGAAATGTATATCTACATGCTCATACTATTGTATTTTCTAGTTGCTGTAGAGCGATAACTGCAAGTTTAAGTTTCTAGGTAGGTGTTGTGGTTATCTGGTAGGTAATTTTGACATTCAGTGGGTGTTCTGCTTCACTTCTAGTTTATATGGTAGATTGTTCTGATTTACAGTGGATGTTCTGCTTTTACTTCTAGTTTAAATTGTGTGATGTAAATGTAGCTCTGTGAAGATGCAAATTTAGTTGTAATCATGATTTTCTTAATTTCTTTGGAAAGGTGATGTTCTGCCTTACTTCTAGTTTAAGTTTTTTGTTCATGTCAGTGTGTCTAGTTTAGGTGGGTGTTGTGTGTTGTAGCTCATTTAGAATCTTCTCAATTATTGATTTTATATGATTTTTTTGCTGTTGCATAATGAGTGCAAGTTTTAATATCATGAATACGCAACTTTTTAAATTTTAGTATTTGAATTTTAGGAATTAGCCTTTTAGATGCTAGGGTTATACTCTTGATATCACTAAGATTTGATACGAGTCTTTTTTGGTTTTTATGAAATGTGTGGAACTTTAGTATTATGAGTATAAAACTTTTTTATAATTTATATGTGTGAATTGTGTTACATATTTTGTAGTTCATAAAAGTTGAAATATTAATGTATATGATCAATACATGTATTTTTTTTGCTGTTCTATAATGCATGCAAGTTTTAGTATGATGAATGTGCAACTTTTTTTAATTTCAGTATTTCAATTCTACAAATTAGCTTTTTAGATTCTAGGGTTACGCTTGATAGCTCTGAGATTGATTTGAATCTTTTGCTGTTGGGAAATGTAGAATATTCTTTTATGACTTGTAATTATTTTTTCATCTAAATTGAGAATATTATCTTTTTTAAAGTTATTAATGTAGAATAACCCTTTCTCTTTTTTTATAGTATGGTTTGGCCAGTTTGTCGTTGTCCTGGTGCCCCATGCTTTCCATATGTGCCAGCCGATGAAGTACCAGAAGTTTTCGATGTCATCCTTGATGAGTATTGCTTTAGGAGGATGGTGAGTTGTATTCATCGTACCTTTAACATTTTTTTTTATTCTTGTTGATAAGCTTTGTATGATCTTGCAATTTCTCTAATTTTTTTAGTACATAACTGAAATTAGTGCGTACTTCATGCAATTCATGCACGTTGATTTTGATGTTCACGCAAAGTGTGTGCAATACTAGTTCGAATCCTAATTTTTGTTTTTCATAGAATGAGTTCTTCTTTTGTGTAGTTAAAGTTGTGTTTTTAGTTTCTTATTGTATGTAGTTTAAATGTGTTATAGTTAAACCATCATATCTTGATCACTGTAATTTAAATTTAGAAAACAACAATGTTGAGATCAATAGTTGACGTTGTCAAATGTGCGCATTATTTAAGTGCAATGAATGTGGGTTTTTTTATCTCTTTGTGCTTTGCTCTACTTATAGTTTGTCAATACAGTTTGATTTTTCTCTATGTAGCTAGTTGCAGTAATTGATGCAGTTTGATGTTTCATGCTTTTCTTTTTTTCAGTACATTCCATGCAATGTGAGGGGTTTCTTGGCAAATTATATCGAGGAGCACATGAATGTCGCAACAACTTTCAAGCACAAGAGGACTGAGCCTGCTATTCTCACTTACGAGAGTAGGTCTTATGCTTCAGATTTTAAGCATCGAAGCAACTACTCGAAGTTTTGTGGGGATGCTTGGTTTGAGTTCAGCAATGACTATGCCCTTCGTGCTGGCGACCGTGTTGTTTTTATTCTAGACAACTCATGCTTCGACCTTAAAGTAGAGACTTTCCGTGATGGTGAAACGATTCTTCCCTTACCTTCTGTTGGTAAGTTTCTGACTTTTTGTATGTGTTATTTTTATTATTGTTTCTTTTTTATCTTTTTTAACACCACTGTTCTAATAGTTGTCTACTCATTTTGTATTATATGTGTTTGTTTTTGTAGCTTTTGAAAACCTGAGTAATTCAAGGTACGAGCTTGTTTGCTCAGCTCTGATGCCCCGTGACTTGGAGTTCGACTATCACACCAATCGCTTGTTTGTACGGTCACTTTTCCGCACTTCAAGCTTTGTGCGCTGCGTCCCGTTCGTTCATGTTATGACTGCCACTAATACTGTGAAGTTCCTCATGGTAAGTCCTGAAGAAGGTTTCTGTACATTACTGCTTCATTTTTTATGTTTGTCCTTAATGATTTGTTCATGCCAGTTTAGTCTTGATGAAGGTTCTTATGGGTTATCAATTTTTGATCCATACCTTTTCATTTTCATTTTGATCCATACCCAAAGGTTGTTGTCTGTAGCTTGAGGAGGTTTGTGGATATGCCAGTTACTGCTAGAATCTCTCTGGAAGCTTACATGGGTGATACACATGTTATCATGCCATCATCTTTCAATCTCTGCAAACAAGACGGGAGGATCGTGATCGAGAAGACCAGTTTCAGCGAGTTCATCTCAGCCACTTCGTATGAGAAAGACAATGTTGTGCTCATCACGTTCAATGAGTCAACTTATGATCGTTCAGTTTCAATTTTCTTCCAGCGGCTCCTGTAGATGAAAGCAATCACATAAGTTTAATTTGGGAAGAAGTTGCTGTAGTGGGTTCTTTAGTTTGAATCCTATAACTTTTGCGGCAATTTATGTGCTGGATTGTCTCTACCCCTCTTTTTAGATGTATGAACTTAAGACTTTTGAGCTATCAGTAGTTTAGTTGAAGATTGAAGAAAAACTTGGGTTGTTAATGGTGGACTGAAGTTGAGTATGGTTGTTGCTTATGATGTCTAAACTTGGGTTGTTAATGGTGCACTGAAGTTGGTATGGTTATTCAACGTTTATCAGACTTCTCTGAATGTGTTGTATGCTTTTTAATGCTTGTGTGTGTTTTTTGCTGTAATCTTTTCCTGTTTCAGATATTATGTAGTTGATTTGTTAGTTTGATTTTTCACTTTTCCCCCTGGGTGATCAAAATTTTTTTTGATTGATCTTTCTATTATATAGATCATATCAAATGTTGGTTCTAAGTCACCCGATATTTTTGTTTGATTTTTTTTCTTTTTTATATTTGAAATGAATTTTTCCCCGGTGCAACTCCTTTAAATATGGTTGATATTTTTTGTTACAGATAACGTAGTTTTTATTTTTCTCTTGGTGTCATATTGATTTATATTCATCAGTACCACTAATTTCTTTTTTGTACATTTTTTGTTGCCTTATTTATTATTATTTTTAAATTTTAAATATGTGTTGACTATTTTTTTTCCTCTGAAAATGGTTTTTAAAAGTGTTTTAAATGGACTTGCATAATTTGTGTTGAACATTATATCCTCTCAGACGTTTTTTAATCTGTTTTGAAATGGTTTTGCATAATGAAACTTATTGCTCCATAATTTCTTAATTTTCATCTTTTTTAACTTTATTTTATTATGTAAATGTTTTTGTGAAGCATCTATTGTTTTTCTATATTTTTTCGAAAATCATCAGTGTGTGACATTTGTGCATTTTTTATGTGAAAATCATTAGCCAAACAGTCCCGTTGCATCAGTTTTGAAACTAGGTCGTTCATTTCAGTGCTTTGAGGTTCATGCATTTTTTTCTTTTAAGTTTTGTTGTTCTTTTTCCGAGCGTGAGTGATGAGCTGGGCCTTCCGTCACTGATGAGTTGCGCGATGGGATGACTTGCTTGACTGGTGACGTCATCGCTATTTCAAAATCAGAAGCCCATTCCCCTCCTGCAGGGGTGCTCCTCTCCACGGGCGCGTTCTCCTCTCCTCTGCTTCCTCTCCAGCGACTCGACTACCGCTGCTGCGCCACTCCTCCGGCAAATTGGTGCTCTGCTCGCACCATCTAAGAGCGCGCCTCCTTCTGCATCTACCCCAGGTTCGTTCTCCCCGTCTGCCTTTTCCCCTCTCGTGCAATTTGCGGATCCCGTCGCCAACCCTAGGACCCCATGATTGATTTCGTGATCTGCTAGATTCAGATGTTCTGTGTGGTTCTCGCAGGTGCTATTGAATCGCGCTACTGTTTTCATGCGCAATTGTGTGTGAATTTCAATTTTGTTTGAATTCGTGGCCTGACTGCAGCCCGCTATGAAATCTCATGCGTGGAAATCCATAGTTTCCTCCGGTAGTTTTCGAAATTTTTGTTGGTGTGGATTGCCCCTGTGCTTTTGATGAAATTCAGAGGTGATGCTGTTTCTATTAGGCAGGAACAATGTTTTTGTCGCTGTAGTGTCGTTTTTTTCATGTGTCTTGTCAGATTGTTTAGCTCCTCTGATTTTTGGTTTGCACAGGGGTGCTAACATCATAGTCATGCATATGTGATGTGAGATGCATTGATATGAATGGTAATTGTGCTTCTGTTTAGGTCTAATGCCTGCTATTTTGTAGCTGCAATTACTCATTAATGTGACCTCAAATATCATAGGTAAAGTGAAGTTCACGTGGGTGTTTTTTTTTCAGATGCAACCTCTGTGTGTTTGTCATCATGAGTTTCATTTTTTGTCTGCTGATCATTTTGGTCCTCTAAATTACTGTATTCATAATATAACTACCTGTTTTTTCCTTGTATGCTTGTTGTTTGAGATCATTTAGTTGTTACAATATTTTATAAGCCAATGGTTTATTTTTTGTGTAGGCAGAAAATGGCTAGTGACACTAATGATTTGGAAGACAGTGAAGGGATGTACCGCGACGATGATCTAGATGAAACCTTTGCTTCGCAAAGCCAGTTTGAAGAAGGACAAACTCAGTTTCTTGATGTATGATCTCATTTTTCTAAATGTTTATGTTTTTGACTAGATCATTTAGTTTATGTTTTCAAAGTGGCATAACCAAATAACTATTCTATTGGTTTCCAGGTAGGTGGTGGAGACCCACAGTTTGATGTCAAAAAATTTCTGAACAACTTGCGGAATTTGGTAATTTCCTTCTTATCAATTTGAGTTTCTTTTTTTATGTGTATATAGATTTTGGCAACTTTGAATATGCAGAAATTTCATATTTCTGAGATAAACTCAGTATTTTTTAGTACTTTTTGATTTTTCTTTTGTGTTTCCATAACTTACTAGTACTTTTTGCTTTTGTGATTTGTAATAGTTTTACTCATCAAATTACAATGCCAATTCTTGTAAAGGTCCCTACGTAAGTATTTCCCATAGCAATTGATTCCTCCATTTTTATATGAATATATATACTGATTTATTCATATTTACTGTCATTCTTTACCTCTTCATTATGCCATTTTTAGTACTTTATGTATGAGTATTTCGATCCGGATTCTAAACTTTAGGTTTGTGAACTGAAGATTGACATGAGCATGTTTGCAGTTGAATTTTTCATTCTCACAGTTTAAGTTTGTGAACTGCCAGTTTTAGTATCTCTTTTTGCCATTGCATATTAAGTGCAACTTTACTATCATGAATGCGCAATTTTTACATTTTTCAGTATTTGAATTTTAGGAATTAGCTTTTTAAACTTTTTAGGGTTACACTTTTGTTCAATATATGTAAGTTTGATATGAATGTTTTTTCCCCTTTATGAATTGTGTGCAACTTTAGTATTATTAGTATAAACCATTTTTATAGTTTTCTGTGTGTGAATTGAGTTAGATAGTTTGCAATTCATTACTTATAGTTTAACTTATTTTTGTCATGTGATTTTGTGTATTCACAACTTTTTTTTTCTTGTTATTTGTTTCTCATGTGCAATTGTTTTATTTGTGTGATGTAAATTTAGGTTCATGGAGATCGAATTTGTATAGTGTAGGTGGTGTTTGCCTTTATGCAAATAATCTAAATTTATTGATCTATATTCCTTATAAATGTTAATATTTGGTGTTTGCATAATAGGTGCAAGTTTTAGTTACATGAATGCAAAATTTTGATAATTTCAGTATTTGAATTTTAGTAATTAACTGTTTAGATATCTACAAGCTTGATCAAGAGACCTGACACTAAATGTATTTTGAAAGTGTTGCAAATGTTTGTGAATTTTTTTCATTAGAGTCGAATTAAGTTCATCAGTGTCCCAATTATGCCGTTTTAATGTATGATTTTTAGTTTCATATTCATGCTATGTTTTTAGTTGTTGTTTTTGAGTTTTTTTTCTTTTTTTATTGGTCAGCGTGCCCCGCTTCCTCCAAAGAAGGCAACGAGCAGGTGTAATCATGGATATTTCAGTGATCTGCTCAAGAAAATTCCACCATCAAGATTAGATGTCATTAAAACTTATGGTTGCTCTTTTATTCTTGATTTTGAGTGCAATTCTGTACCAAGAGGTTTTGCCCAATGGATAGCAGGGAAAGTAAATCCACCTACTGGTGACATAGTTCTTGACAACAAAGTGATTCCAATGAGCCCTGGATCATTTCATCTACTCCTTGGTCTTCCATTAGGTGGCACCTCAGTTTTATTTGACAGTGAGGTGACTAAAGCAGCTTTCCTCGATATTATTGGTGAACCTACATTGCCTTCTATCAAGTGGTTTGGGATGAGAATGCTCAAGCATGACATTTCTGATATTGATTTTCTGAGATGTTTTCTCCTAGTTGCCTTTGCAACTGTTTTGTGCCCCAACTCAAATATCTACCCCAGCACAAAATATCTAGGGATTCTTATTGATCCAACTCAAGTTACAAACTATGATTTATCAAAGTTTGTTTTGATTGGCTTATATCATACATAAGGAAATATCAAAAAGAGCCAAAGAAATCTGCAAAAGAGGATGGTTTAACAACTCTTGGTGGCTGCATTTATGGGCTTTGTGTAAGTTATTTTTTATGTTGTTGTTCCTTTTTATTAGGAGGTGTTTTTCGTGTTTTGAGAGTTTGAAGTTTTATTTCTTAATGTCCTGCTTCTTTCTATGTAGTGCTACTACTTAGATTTTCTGGATTTTGGGTTACACCGAGTGCCTCCTGGAATTCCAAGAGTAAAGGCATGGAAAAATTCGCTAGTGAAAGAGTTTGCAAACCTGGATTGCAAAGGACCAATGGAATATGGCTTACGTCCTGTAAGTTTTCCATTTCTTTTTATTTAATTTTTTATCTGTTATTAAGTTTGTTTCTAATGTTTTTTCTGAGGAGCACTGATTTTTTAAATTATGTATTTGTTAACGGGTGAAGTTGATATCTCAAACAGTCTATTCCATGGGATGCATTGGTTGTTGTCATTTCCATCAAGATTCTACACATGAATCTGTGAAGTTTAGATCTGCACTTGACAAAATTGTTGGTGGTTTACTACCTTCCTCGGTACATATCCTTGCTCTTCTCACAAATTTTCAAGTTTTTTATCATTTCTTTTTTGCTTTTCTCTTGTTTTATGCAAGTGAATTCAATGTTTTCATAGTGTTTTGTTCATTTTATGATCAGGTGAAAGACCAGTTATCTTTGCTAGCTAGGCGTTTTCGTCAAACTGCTGATGAAAAGTCCATTGAAGGAGCTCAAAATATGCTGCTAGATTCGTTGAATTGCATTGTATTAGCTAGTGCTTCAGATGACGAGCCAAATCAGTCTGACATGAATTCAAGAAGAAATATAAGCAGTAGCATGGCAGGCAGTGATAAATCTGTGCTCAGAAGCCACGGTAATGTTCTACGTAGCGAGTACTTGAATTTTTAAGCTTTTCAGATTCATTTAATGAAAATGTATTTTTTTACTCTATTTTTTCCTAATTTGATACTTCTTTTTTTTGTATTCAGGATGCAATGATCGTTCTTCCAATTCTAATGTATCTCCTCTTGTTCAACGTTCTCCAAATGTTTCCAATGCAAATGTGGATATCCATGATACTGCAGGTGTGGTTTTGTTTTCTGTAGAATTTCACCATCTTCATTTCGACCAATTTTTGCTTGAATCAGAAATATTTACTTACTGGTTTTTCCTTCTCTTTTTTTTATTTGTAATTAGGTTCAGGTTCAGGTAGCAAAAGGAAAGCTATTTCTCTAGTCAATGGACAAGATACTTTCTGTGTCAATCCATGACCTCATAAGATGCAATGGCCTGATCGTGTAGATAAAATTCTAATTGTGAGTTATTTATTGAATTTTAGTTAGAGATATAAATTGAATTTGAGGACTACAAGCTTAGTTATCTGAGTAGGCCAATGTAGATATTATGTGGAATACTCAAATTCTGCAGTTAGGGAGGTGTTTTGCACTTGCTTGTAGTTTAACAACTAGCAGTACAACTAGTGCAGGTATATATTTGTACATTTTAACTTTGTCGTGCAAGTTTTGCTTCTAGTGGTTGTACTTTAGCTTTTTGCCTTTAAATTATGAAAAACACCAAGTTTTTATGAATTTTTGATGTAATAAAATGTGTGCAAGTTTAGTTTGATGGTTGTGCAATTTTAGTATTTTCAGCATTCAGGTTTAGTTTTAAATTCTCTTTATCAAACTTTACTAGGTTGATTTGGTATCTTTGAGCTTTCATGCTTGTTTGCTGTTGTTCAAGTAAACATTGTGTGTTAATTTTTGACACATTTTGCTTCCTGCATGCATCTTCCCCTAGTGTCACACTTAAAGTAAAAACTAAATTAAGAAAAACAGCAAGTTTATATGAGTTTTGATGTAACAAAATGTGTGCAAGTTTTAGTTTGATGTATGTGCAATTTTAGTATTTTCAGCATTCAGGTTTAGTTATGAATTCTCTTTATTGAACTTTAATAGGTTGATTTTATGCAAGCTGATTTTGACAAGTTATTTTACTGCATCTAGGAGGAAGGAAGGAAGCTTGATTTTGGTCAAGTTGAGAAGCAACTCGAGTCTGTTTCTGAACTTATGAAAAAGCTTATTCCACCAAAGTCCACCCCGATCAGCGAATCTTTTGACAAGGGAAAAAGCATGAGCTTCAAGTATCTTGTGAATACAGATCCTCCAGTTTGAACTAATTCAAAAGCAACTTCTACATAGACCACTCTGAACAAGGTCATGACTGTGAAGAAGAAATCTTTTTTCCCTGACAAGCTGAGGTTGAAATCTCCAATGAATGGTATTTGCTTTTGGGGCTGTGTTTCTGTTTTTTGAATTTTTATGAAGATATATTTCTGCAATGATTTGTAATGTGATGAATTTTTTTGGCAGGTGAATGCTTTCACAACTCATCTCAAAAAACATTTAACGATCAAATCATGGCATCTAATCAAGGACATTTTGAACTGGGTCATGAAGTATCTTTGTCTTTTATATTCTGTTTTTCTTGATTTTTCGTTCATCTATGCACTGCCGCACACATCGCTCCTGCACACAGACTTTCATGATGCAAGTCTTTTTTTCATATCTCCTTTGTGTAATGTTTCCAATTTGATATATTATTTAATATTTGTTGTATTCAATGTAATCTTTTTTCTTTTTCATGTGTTGAAACAGGGTTCCCAATATCAAACTCCTATTCACATACAAATAATCCCTTTTACTCCCGCGTCCAGTCCTGTGACAAATAGTTCATTCACTTAGGTATTTCTGCGATTCGTGTACTCACCTTTTAGCAAATTAAATTTTTGCACATCACTTTGTTTATTTTCTTTAGTTATTTTGATTTATTTGTTTTTAATTAATATCTTTTTTGTAGAAGTCTGATGGCACACCAAGGCAGTGGGCCCGTCAGAATTTTGCAATTTGCACTGAGTTTTTAGGTGAAACTTCTCGGCCTGTTGTTCCTGTCACTAAGGTTTGTTATTTTTAATCTCACTTCTTTTTTATTTTTAGCAACCCTTTGTATGTTTGTTCAATTTTATGTACATACTATCTGTAGTGATTTCTTGTTATTGTTTCCTCTCTTTTTCTTTTACGTCAGATTGACTTAGATTCTGGGGGACAGTCTAGCCCTGCGAAGTCTCCTGAGGTTGAGATCTTATATGAAGTTATGAAAGATGACAGATTGAACAACTTCATACCTTCTTCTGATATGATTTATAATGAGAAAATCAATAGTCAGTCTGCTAGTAAATCTGGAAGACAGGTCAGTAGATATGGACCAAAGAGGATTCTTAACCCTAGCAAATACAATGCTTCTCCTTATGTCAATCAAAAATCATTGAGATACCCTGTTACCACGAGAATGATTCAATTACATGATGCTATTGTTACTCTCTCGCTTGATGAAAATTACAAATAGTAAGTGCTCCTTCATTAATGCACGTTCTTTTTCATTGTGTCTTTAGTATACTTTCAAGTTAATGTTTTTCATGTAGTTTCAATCTATTCTTGTCTTTTTTGTTTTGTAGCAAAACGTGCATTGACTATGGCAAAGTTACAGTGACATACTTTTCTTTTGGGACTTCTTTTGCAACAAAGGGACTTGTTGACACGTATACTATTAATGCTTGGTGCCGCAAGTTGTCACCAGATACCAAGCAGAAGGACTCGAAAGTTCACCATTTTTTCACCTTATTTCTGTGAGTTCAACTACATTTTTTCCATCTCTTTATTTTAACATTCATTTTCTATTTTTTTTAGCTTGTGAAAATTTTCTAAGTCTTTTGTCTACAACAGGAACATCTACTTTTGATGGACTCATATGAAACTCAGGAATTGTATGATCAGAAGTCCAGCATGGTTCAGAGATGCTTCCAGCTAGCAAACGGTGCTAGACTAATCCATTCATGTGATGAGATAAATACAGTAAAAATGTGTGCATTTTTAATTCTAACTCTTTTTTTATTTTTGGGATAGTTTTTTAGGGAACCAAACATTTTTTAAATAGTTTTGATGATTCTTTTGCTGTTCATAAACTGTGCAACTTTTTTAGTCACATGAGAATGAAAGTGTTTTATCTTCTGTGTATTTTATTTTTTACCAAAATTGTGCAAGTAGTCCCTTTTTGTTACAGTCATTCATCTTTAATTTTGTATTTTTTCCTAGAGTAGTGACCATCTGCTAAATGACTAACTGAATGCTGAATTTTCTACTATTTTCAGCATGTTAGGTTAGTTGGTTTGCACATTCTTCTATAGTGCATTTTTTTATCCATCTTTGATGAGTGTTATGTATTTTTGGCTTTTTTGTAGGTTCACTTTCCAACGCAAGCATTGGTTCAAATTTGTTGTCTTGTTCAAACATGAAATGTTTGTAATTCTAGACTCAGCATTTGATGGAGACAGTGATTTTCACCAGCATGTGTTGAATATTCTGGTAAATTTAGCTGTATTCCCTATGTTTTTTTGTTCATATAACTTGATGTTGTTGTCATTTTTTTACCCACACTCAATTTTTGTGTTAGTTGTATGACTTGTCTCTGCTCTCTGTGTACTTCCTCCAGATACCAAATTTCAAAAGAGTTTGGGACATGTATGCGAGCTCAAGAAATCTCAACTGGAGAAATTGGACCACACACTTTATTGATGTTCCTAAACAAAGCAATGAGTAAGTTGTTTTTTCTTTTGTTCTTTTGCATATGAATTCTGGTCATGGCGCTTAACTTTTTTCACATGCTGCTCATAGCAAATTTATGCATTTGTTGTCTAATTTTCTTTTGTTCCAATTGGTTTTTATTTTTTGTAGGCTTGACTGTGGCATATATACGGCACTCTTTCTGAAGCATTGGAAGCCTAGGGTGCTGATGCATGATGTTATGAAGGACGAAGATATTGCGAACATCCGAATCAGAATGGCGAATGAAATGATGTTCACTGACCACAATATCCTGAATGACCATAAGAAGTTGGTTCTTGAGTTCTAGAACCTTTGTGTGTAAGTTTTTTCTTATCTTTTTTATAATGATTATGTTGTTCAATCCTAGTTTAGTTATTCTGCATTTCTATTGATTTTTTGATTGTTCATTGGATTTTTTTCTCAATCATTCAGGTTTGTAATGCAGAAGAAGCTTTAATGAAGGTTGCAGGTGTGGTGGAGTTTGCTTAGAGTCAGGCGTTCCTACAGCAAACAAAATGGTGTTGCAAGATCCATAGGCATTTTGCTACTTTGTAGTTGCAATCATGTAATAAATATGATGAAGTTGAATATGATTTTTCTTAGGACTTATTCGAAATGTAATCTGTAATGTACAAGTTGATTTTTGTGGTGTGCTTTCTAAAGCACAGGATGTTGTTTCATATGTGTGCATGTCATTTGTCCAGATGTTTTTTTTCTAAGATGCTTGGATGTAAAATTCATTTTTGAAGATTTCTTATTGATTTTCTTTTTTCTTAGCGTAATAAATTCTTGTTGTTCAACCCTATTCTTTTTTCGTCTTTCAATGGTTACGTTGTTTGATTATCATATTGAACAAACAACAGTAACTGTCTTGGGATCCTACATACAGTTTTCTTTTTTTATATAATTTTTTTGCTTTTATCACTAGTTATTCTTTTTTAGAAAATTTGTAAGTACAAACAAGCGTTTTTTTATTTTAGTATGAGTTCTATCTTTCTTTGCGTCAAGGAATTGTTATGTTTGTTTGCCTCTTTTTGATTGCCATGTGTGTTTAATGCTAGTTGACACGTTGACACCTCATATCTCCGTCACAACTCACCACTCCAGTGTGAAAGTGCACTGTGTGTACTAGGATGCAACTTAACAACGCAACACCGTGCTAGTTTGTTCTAGATTTTCTTTCCTTGTCAGACAAATCATTTTTGTGTTCTTTTTTTTCTGAAATGCCATGTGTGTTGCATGCAACCTACTCATCTAGCAACCCACTTAACCCACTTCTTCCATGTTCACCAAGGAACCGACTAGCAACTGCACCCACTACCCCACTCCCCCATTACCACTATTCCTCTACGGCCTTCTTGTCCTCAGTCTGTACTCTCATATTGCCATCCCCTATATAAACGCCATCTTATATGCTCTTGTGCTTTGTGTCGCTGCGAAATTGCTTTCCCTTCCTCTCAGGATCCGTTATTTTGAAGGTAGGGCTTTTTGTATATGCTGTGTTCCGTCAGTTCGTGTACTTCATCTTTCTTTTTTGCTTTATTCTCATCTATCTTTTTCATTTTCTTTAGAATCATTGCTGCAAGGCCTTGAAGTCGGTTGAAGTTGCAGGAGAAAAAGGTATGCTTGCAGTACTGTTTGCACATACATGTTTTTACAGAAGTTTTTAGTTTGATAGGAATGCATGTTTTCTTTGATGTTGAAAGCTTCAATACTTATCTCTTTTGGTGTTAGGTTGCAATTAATTTTTTATCAATTGTTACCTTCTACCTCTTTCGGTTCATTTTTCAATTTCATTGTTCAAAGATAGCACCACAATTATGCATCTCTTTGATTTTTTTTTTTGCAATTTATCTGATAGTGCAATTTTAGGGTTTCATTTATCTTCAAACAAGATAACATACTTGTAAGAAATAGTGCAACTTGAGATTTTTTTTAGTGGGAATTAGTGTGCAAGTTTGACTTGTAGTGCGTCCAGTTAAACTTTTTATTGAATTTCTGTTTATCCGAGTTGTTAAATTCTCCTCATATAATTTTTCATTCATTTTAGATGGGTCGAGAGGATGCTTCCAAGAAGGGTAGGAATGTTGCTGATGCCAGTAAGGAAAAGGTCATATTATATCTTGCTCCTCAACAGCAACTGCATTTTTAGTTTTGTCAAGATGCAAAATTCCTTTGCTTGTATATCTGTTTTAATTCTATGCAATCGGGGTGGTTTTCTCTTCTATCTTGTATTCTAATAACATTTTTTGCACTACAAACAAGTTAAGATGCTCCATGTTTTTGAAACTTTAGTTCAAATTAAAGTTGCAAGTTATATTTTCTCACTTGGTGTTAGGTTTACAAGGAAAGAATCTCTTGTATTATATTTTTGCTCATCATCAGCAACTGCAATTTCAGTTTTGTGAAGATGCAAATATAGTTAACGTATGCCTGTTTTAATTTTCTGCATTCAGCCGGGTTTTCTATTCTATCTTGTAGTATAATAAGTTTTTTGCACTATTGAAAAAGTCAAGATAACCTAGTAATAAGGTGCATTGCAACTTTCTTTTTTTCTGAAGATAAAATTAACAATGAAAATCTTTGTTGTAGTGTATGCATTTTTAGTTGTCATTAAAATTTTGCTTTTTTATGAGTTGTTGATTTGTCCTCTTACATATTTTGGTTCCATTCATTAGGTGGCTCATGAACATATCTCCAAGAAGGGTGTCAGTGCCTCTAAGAATGTTGCTGGTGGATCCAAGAAAGAGGTACATAATCATAATATTTTTCTTGCTCCAAAAAATGTTTTAACTCATTTTCAATGTTTTTTAGTGAGGTTGATATTGTTTTATGTCTAATGTTTCGCTTCTTTTATTGATTTTTGCTCCTCAATAAGTAGTGCAACTACATTTTCTATCTACCCATAAATTCAGTAATAACGTTGCTATTTGAACAACAAATGCATTTTTAGATACTTGAATGTGCAAATTTAGATCGCAAGCGGGTTTTCGCAAATTAAATGAATTTCTTCTGGGTGAGTTCTGAGTTATATTGTACCTACCAAAATTTGTACTATGTGTCGCTCCTATACAACTACTGCAATTTTTTAGTGTTCTGTCAATGAAATTTTAGCCTCTCTATGACTTTTATATACTTTTTAGTTTTCTGAATTTGGGTATACAAGTTTTACGTTTTGGCAACTTCTTAGGATTTCCAAGACTGCATCTGTGTTTTCATGCTTTGTAGGATAGGTCTTTTTATGTTTGCTGTACAAACTACATCTGCAAAAGCCAAACATCTATCTGAAAATTGGTTTGCAAATTTAGTTTCCAGAAAATGCAAAATGTAGTATGGTTGTTTTTGTGTTGCTACTGAACTGCATGTGCAAGCTAAGTTTTATGAGTATGCATATTTTAGATCCTATGCGAAAAATTTAATTTGTCTCTGTTCTAGGGGTGGTGTTTTGCATTTACTTGTAGTTTAACTGCTTTCTTTTTAGGTCCCGGTGCCAGGTGGATCACGTGTTTCCAAGCGCAAATTTGAAGCTAAGGATTCTTCTGCTTCAATAAAGATGGTTGTCTCAAAGGTATTTTTCTACAAGTACACTTATTCGTCTTGATGATAATCCAACTTTTAATGTCCACTCTGTTTGTACGATGCTTTTCTCATAGCAGCCTGTAATCATGAAACTTGCTGGTCCTGCTTCATTTTTAAATTTCAGTACTATATTTTTCTACAGTAAAGTGTTGTCTTTTTTGTTGCCTGACTTTTGTGTTTCATATCAATCTGTGATTTAATTCAGTAGTTGTTCATTTTTCCATTGCAATGCAATGTTTATTTCACGTCCCTTATATTTTGAATGCAATTTCAAATTTAAAGGATCTCACTCGCAATACAATGAAGATTTCTGCTGTCACAAGGGCTCAGCTCAATATTCCGTTTGGAGACACTGACAGAGTAGTGTACTGCGTAGTAACCAGCAACACTCACTCTGCTGGTTTCTGCGTTGGTCATGCTCTTTTTGATATGGTGGGTCATAGGAATTTCACTGTTGCTGACCACTACGTGAAAGACACAGTGCTAGTTGCTTTCAAGGATCCTTTTGATGTGCTGCTTGCAGCTGGTAATGACATTCGGTGTGGTCCTGAAGCTCTGATGAGTGTTCGTCGAGTTTCTAGGATTGAGCAGTGCGTTCCTGATTGGGATGGCTACTTTCAGAGGAACATCATCATTGCACCTGAAGCAGGTCAATATGAAGATGTTGATGAAGTAGAAGATGAATTTGATCTTTCCAAGCCTGATTATGGTTGCTCTGGTGCTGGTTTTTCTGGTGGATCAGGAGGGGATGGTGCTGCTGGAGGTGGTGCTGGTGCAAGTGTCGCTGCTGCTTGAATGCACATTTAGTTTTAGTGGATGCATGCATTAGTGTTAGTTCTAGTGGAAGTTTGCATGCACGCTTCTCCAAATTTAGTTGACTCTAGTTTTTAGGTTGCTTTTGTCTTCCATATATGTGACTTGTTTTCAGTTAGTCAACTTTAGCATCTAGGTCTGGAAAGGTGCTATCATCGTTTTTCGGAGTTTGCTTTGTGATGTCCGTACTATATTGTCAATATTATTAAATACTAGTTTATGTTATTGTTGTTCATCGGTATCAACTTTTTGTTTTGTGCATTTCTGAATTCATAAATCTATGTTTGTAGGTTTTTATGCTCTTTTCTTTTTTGCACTTCTGAATTCATATCATCTTTCTTGTTTTCTACATTCTGTTTTCATATGTCATCTCATATCCATTTATAATTATTCCTTTTGTATTCCAGAATTTAGTAAGCTATAATTCAGTAAACAAATAAAAATAGTATAAATCACTTGGCAGTACTTAAATTACAGAACCATCATTTCTTACAAGAATGATGCAAATTTTTGGGCACAATAACAGTTGCTTCTGTTGTTTGTGTTCTTTTCCCTATTCTTTCCCTTTTTGCTTTGCAATCATGCTTCTTCACGCTATGAGCTTCCCTTTCCTTCTTTTCCTTTCCTCATCGCATGAATATGTAGTTGCCCTTGCATTTATTCAATGAACAAAAAAAGAGTATACAATCAGTAATAATGAAAAGACATTTCTTTTTTCGGAAGAAGTTTCTGAAATGATGTTTGTTTCATTTTCTTCTAACCTTTTTCATCTATTTTTGTTTTGCTGTCTTCTCTCTACTTTGCTTTGCATTCTTTCTGCTGGCTGAAGATTCAAAACTTCAGAATTAAAATGAACACTAAATTGGTCATATAAATTGCAATAACTAATTGAATCAATGTTCATTTTTTACCTGGTTTTTTAGGTTTTTCTGGCGATTCTTGTGCTATTTCCTTGCACCCTGTAATGTTGTGTCCTTGTTTGTTGCACCCCGAACAAGTCACTTTAGACCTTGATATGATTTCTTCTACTATAGTTTTCTGCCTCGCTGTTTTCTTCATTCTCCCTTTTGGTTTGGTGTATATTGGATCATTTAGAGTGTTCTCACACCTGTTGTCTGAACTCAAGACCCCCCCTGTGACACCACTCAAATCTGAAGGTGAACATTTTGATTGCTCCAAATCTGGCATGCAAGATATGTCTAAAATTAACTTCTCCAAATCCCATATCTGCTCATTTAACACTTTCCTCCTTGCAGGATTTTTTGATGCCTCGGAAGCTAGCTGAACTAGTCTTCTTGAAAATGAGAAGAATGCCATTTGCTCATCCAAATCTTCAAGGTTTGCATCTTCTTCATTAGCTTGAAATGCTCTTTTTTCCTTAGGTCTCCATCTATCAATGAAGTACTTTTCTGGTAACTCATCAATGTTCAATGCTTGTATGACTTTGAGTGCATGACAACACAGAATACCGTCCTTCTCAAATTTCCCACATACACATGAAATAGTTTCAGAATGTGTGTCAACAACCACTATGAATGTTCTTGGGTTATAGTCAAACAGTTCTTGAGTCGGTGACTTGTACACCTCATACTTTTGGTTCTTTTCTATATCCATCATATGAAACTTTGTTGAATTCATCAACTCTTGCTGAAATTTGTAGAATATGCCCCTGTTGTATAGTTTCGATGCTTGCTTTTCCAATGCCCTGTCACTCCACATTGTTGGAGAAGTTCTCCTTGTTATTGAATCATTTTCTTTTCTTTTTTTCTTCAATGCTCTGTGATATCCTGTCAAACTCTGTCATGAAAGCAATCACACTATGACTTGACCCTACATTTGCTTTGAATACAGCATTTGTACCTTCACTTCTTGCTGTTGACTGGATGAACGGGAAAAAGTCATTCTTGAAGTACGCAGGTACAAATCTCTTTCTGTTTTTCCACATAATCCCAAAGTACTTGATATGTTGAACATTGTGTTGCTGTATCATCTGGGGCCAGAGGTGCTCGAACTCCTCAACTGTTTGTGAGTTTAGGATTATGTCGTGAAACTGAGCATTGAAATGCTCATTCCTTGCAAATGTTCTCCTAGCTTTGTTCTGCGCTTTTGTTAGAATGTGAAACAAACAGTTCCTGTGCGTGCAACTAGGAAAACACTTAGGAACTGCCTTTTTCATAGCTGCATCTTGATCTGTTATCACAGATTTTGGAGCTTTTCCTCCCATGCACTTCAGAAAAGTTTTGTACAACCACTCAAAAGTTTCTTTCTTCTCATCTTGTATAAAACCACATGCAAAGAGGCAGTTGTCTCCGTGTCCATTTACACCCACAAATGGAGCAAACTTCAGGTTATACTTATTTGTTTTGTAAGTTGTGTCAAAACTTAGGAGATCACCATATTGTTGATAGTTCCTTATACCAGTGCCGTCTGCCCAAAATATATGCATGACGTTCTTAGCTGGATCTGTTTTGAATGAGTAGAAGAATAGAGGATCTTCTGACTTTTTCTGTTCAAAAAATGAGACCACTTGCATCATGTCATTCATTCCGTTATCTCTTCTCATTTTCGTGCCCATGTTGCTAATCTTCTTTGCTGTATATGGCAGTGAAGAAAGACCTCTTCCTCGAAAGAACGCCATTATCGCCATAACCTTCCTGTTGGTATGTTCACTCGTTTGCATGTTCTGATCAAGTCCTTCTCTTGATCAATGATATATTTATGTGACCTGTGGAACCTGACTTCCCCTGGTGGATGCAGGTCATGATTGTGTTCAATGATAAGCCTTGTGACCACCCACTGTGTTGTATCGAATTTCCAGGTAACAACCATCTGAGCTTGACAACCTGTTTTGATTGTGTAGTTTCTTCTGTATGTTGTTTCTCTAGCTCTGTTGGTGCATTTTTATCACTCTTATACTTTCTCCTTTTTGCTCATGCAGCTGTTGGTTTTGTCCTTATCCTAGGTTTACCAGATCTGTTACACTTCATAGTGAACCTCGTCATTTTGTTGTTGTGTGCATCTTTCTTCTGGCAGTGATAGTTTGCAGCTTTCTGAATTGAAAACCCAGCAATAGCTGAATATTCATTATAGAATCGGTGTGCATGAGCATCACTTTCAAATGTCATTCCAAGGGCTGGCATGTGCCTTTTTTCATCTTCTTGGCTCAATTTTATTGCCTGTTCTATGCTGTCATTCTCAAGGACATATTCTATGTCTTCCTGAGATAATTTGTCTTCAACTATGTTCTGCTCCTTATTACTTCCTGCCATTTTTTCCATGCCTGATGCACTAGTACTTCCATTCTGACCATGTTCATTTGACTATGCATAACCACCACTGCCATCCAGATCATAATTTTCTATTTCTTGTTCATCATTTTCTTGCTGTTCTTTTTCAAACTCTGAATCATCGCTTCCACTAGAGCCATCTGTATCAGTGGTTTCTGCATAATCAGGGCCTTGCAAAGGTGGTTCAGAGCTCGCTGTTCTTACTTGTTGATCAGTTGTCATCATTTGTCCCTCAAGCACCGAATAGTCATGATTCCAACTTTGTTCCAACTGCTGCAGTTCTGAATGCTGCTGTTCATCAAGCAATTAATCAGGCGATAATGTATTTTGATCCAGGTATTGTTCCTCTGCATCAGTTTCATTTTGATCACTATTGCACTCTGCGTAATCTTCATTTGCATAACTTCCATTCTCATCGTTGTTGCAGTCAAATTCATGCTCACCATCAGATTCAGACTCACTGCGATTTACTTCACCTTGATTGTAACCTTCATCATCATCTTCATGCTCACCATCAGATTCAGTTTCACTGACATTTGCTTCTTCATTATTGTTACCTTCATCGTCATCTTCATGCTCTTTGTCTAAAGGTAACCAATCATTAAGTTGTTGCCCATTGTTGCTTGCACTTGGTCCTGCTGCTTGATGCTAAAACTTAAGTTTTTTTTTTGTGTCAGATGCTTGACTACTGTATGTAAGTTAATTTTAAGAATTTTTAAATTTTTGATTGCAGTAATACAACATACCTCAGAACTTATGCCAGCAGTCAAGAATGATGTGAAACTTGTTATAGGTATTGCCATGTTGTCAGTTTGTAGATGACTCAATACTGTCATTTGTTGCATTAGCTCCGTGTAAGACTGTCCTGCTCCTGGTGGTTCTAGCATGATATTGCTTGTATACATTTTTTGTTTTTCTAGAATGAACAAATCTGATTCTTGCAAGAAACAAAAGAATCTTGTCAAATGGTACTGATGTTTTTTGTATGAAAGTTGCTTTTCTTGTAGTTTTGTCAAAAGAATCTAAATGTATCTGTAAACTTTTGAATGAAATGCTTTTGGATTTATATGCTTCGTGGTACTGTCAAAGCGCACCTGTTGAAATAAATCTTTCGTTCTGGGAATGTGGTGTAGTTCATGTTGTTGAGCAAAGTTTCGACCCAAAACTGTATCCTGTCAGAAACTAACCACATGTTAGTTCGTTCTCTTATAAAACAGAGAATTATATCATCACAAACTAACCTCAGAAATCTCATTGAATGATTGTATATTTTCCCGCATTTGTATGTTGCCCTGTTTCAAATTTTTGAGCACCTGCATTTTTGGTATCCAATTTGTTTAACAACATTCTTGAATAAAAGTGTGATAAATACTCTTGCTGTTCAGAATGATGTGCAATTTTAGATTCCTGAAAATGCAAGTTAACTCAAAGTTTGAGAACTGACGAAATTATCTGCATTTTGTAATTTCAAAGCATGAGTAACTTTGAAGTGTGATGATGCTTTTTGAAATGCAACTGCAAATTCAGTTCTGTCACTATGCAAATATAAATCATGTATGAAATTTTTGTTCACCTGCAATTTTTGTATGCAAATTGTTTGACAAACATTCATTAATAGCAGTGTTATAAATTTTTTGTGCCTTTTACCTTGTTGTCATGACTTCTATCTGCAATCTCCATGTATTCTTGCTGTTCAGAATGATTTGCAATTTTAGATTCCTGAAAATGCAAGTGAACTCAATGTTTGAGAACTGACGAAATTATCTGCATTTTGTAATTTCAAAGCATGAGTAACTTTGAAGTGTGATGATGCTTTTTGAAATGCAACTGCAAATTAAGTTCTGTCACTATGCAAATATAAATCATATATGAAATTTTTGTTCTCCTGCAATTTTTGTATGCAAATTGTTTGACAAAAATTCATTAATAGCAGTGTTATAAATTTTTTGTGCCTTTTACCTTGTTGTCATGACTTCTATCTGCAATCTCCATGTATTCTTGCTGCTGAGAATAATGTGCAATTTTAGGTACCTGAAATTGCAAATTTACTTTCAGTACTGCTGTAAATCATCTCCCCTTTTTTAGCTTCATGATGCATCTGATTTTTGTTTTTGTTACACGTGATCATCTCTGACTTCTTATGATCTCTGTATTTGTTTGCAGGTCATTGCAGAAAAATTCAACACAATAAATCAATTACTGCATACGAAATGGAGGTGGTCACATACCTTTGCCTGACCAGAAGCACTTTTATCACCAGGTTTTTTTCTGCTTCGTTTTGTTCTTCCTGCTGACAGATCTGAGATCTGTCTTTCAATTTGAGGATCATCCATTTTTGCTTCAGATCTGACAAAGAAACCCTGGGGATTGGGGGAGAAGTATGTTTAGAGGAAGAATTGTCTGGACAACTTCAACAAAAGTAACAGAAGACAACACAAGATCTGAGGTATGGTTCCCCTCCCATGGCGGCTGTGTGGGAGTCGAGGAAGAAAGGTGAGTCGCAAGGAGGAAGACCTAGCGAGGCGTCACTTATTTAGCTTACCGGGTTCAGGCCCGTTTTCTTTTTCTGGGCTAAGAACAGAGGACAGAAACAGAAAGGATCTTTAGCTTACCGGGTTCAGACCGTTTTCTTTTTCAAGGCTAAACACAAAAGACGGAAACAGAAAGGCCTCAGCCTGTTGTTTTCGGTTGGGCTAAACTCAAACAGCAACAGAAACTAAAATCGACTGACCAGAAAGTTGGGTCAGTCAATTTTCTTCTGCGTTGCAGCATTGCTCAGAGTTGTACCAATCGACTGACCTCTTTCTTCTGTCAGTCGATTGATCTATAGCCACTCCCAGTCGTAGAAGGGCACGAACAACGAGTAGTTTGTCCTGAACTGCGTGTGGTGCAGCGAGTGGAACCTGGCATGACCACACACTCAAAAATCCATTGGCCGAATCCTCCAACGAAAACCGCAACATGCATCGGGATCCGTTCACTTATGATGGGGTGTGACTTACGATGCAACAGTACAACTCTGAAGAAAGATTGGTGGCAGGTGGCTGCCGCAGCCTCATACCCGGCAGGCGTCATGGTTGAGGAGTGCGCTGGACTGGTAGGTGCCCCATACCCGGCAGGCGTCCTGGTTGGGACCTTAGGTCTTAGATGTTTAGGTTTGGCTGCAATGTCTGTTTGGTATTAGGCCCAGGCTATCAGCGCCCCTTCATCAACTAGATAGGAGTAGCGATAGTTGTTGCTTAGACGGTTACTTTAGTCTTACTGTTGTATCACTTTGTAAGGTCTTGTGAGAATAATTAATAAAGTGGCCGCATGCATCGTCCAGATGCAGAGGCCGGGGGTCCTCCTCCTTTTCTAAAAAAAAAACTTACGATGGGTTTACACGAGGAACTTGAGAGGGGGAAATAGGTGGAAGAGGCGCTCGGGCACGAGCTCGAAGTTGCAGTGTCCCAGGCAGTTCATGAAGTCGATGTAGAGGAGGTAGGCGTTCTCCATGGCGAGTAGAGATAGTGACGGAGGTGACGGGCTCGCTGACGACGGAGGCGTGGTGGTGGGAGTGGTACCGGGAGTAGAGATAGTGGTGGTGCAGCGCGGGGTGGAAGTGGAACCAGTAGTAGAGGAACTTAACGGGGCCGAGGTGGAGGAGCACGCTGAGGACGAGGCCTCCGGAGTTCCACCACGGGAGGCCCTGCCTCATCGGCAGCACCGAGTTGAGCACGTAGAACAGCAGCGCCGTCAGGATGATCTGGTCGTCCCTGCATGCATGCATGCAAGAGCCATACGTCCCTACGTCTACGTGAGGAAATTGACTGCAGCAAGTTTGTTCCTATAATATAAATCAATAAAAGATGAAAAGATGTCTGACCAGTTCCTCTCCCTGTCGACCTGATCGAAGTCGATGCTCTTGCCGACGATCCTATGCTTGCTGCTGGCGGTCTGGTGGCGGGAGACGGAGATCCAGAGCTGGGTGTGGAGCAGCCGGAGGAGCATCGTCGGCACCGCACGAAGAGGCTGAGCAGGTCCCCTTCCTCGCCTCTCGCCTTGGCCGCCACGAACCTGTACGCACTGTACGCCGCCCACGGAGCAACCAGCCCATACTTGACGCATGCATGTGTAGCCACCAAAAAGGCAAAAACAGAGCTGATTAAGTTCTTGCATACGGTACATAATTGCATATGGCTGATGATAGTCAGGTTAGTGCACATATATGCATGCATACCTTGTAGTTTCCGAGGCCGTGCCATGGCCACCGGGTGAGAGGGCCTGGCTTGGAGGCCATCTCGTTCGTTCGATACCCTGTTAGCTAGACTTCGCACATGCAGCCAGTTACAAAGTTGCAATGGCACATCTTTGGATTTATACTAGTGGAGTACCACGAGTCCACGAGCCGCTAGGAAGATGGACAAAATATGCGAAAAGAGGATTTTATGTTGAAAAAGAAGGATCCGAGGAGGAAAGTTTGAAAACACAAGCTGCACGTATCTCAAGGAAGGCTACATCAGTTGCATTGAAGTGTACTCGGTCAAAACAACTTCTTGATGATTTCAAGAAAGCTATAGATAAGTTAGACTTGGAAGCAGATAACACTCTTAGCAAGAAGGAGGAAAAATCCAGCGAGGTTCCGCTAGTTTCGGCTGAGTGTGCTACAAACACAATAAATGGTACAATATCATCCAGAGTTCCTCAGGTGGTGAAAGGCGCAAAGCGTAAACGGGCAACCATGTCCCTCGAAAAAAAGAAAGGGAAGAAAAATAAAAGTGCTAAAAAGAAAGGTACCGATCCTACCCATTCTAGCAAGCCTTTTTCCATTCTATACTTCTATAGTTAATCCTTTTAGTTTTCTTTCAATTCATATGTCTGACTCTAGGAGAAGATCGAAAAAATGTAGTACAAAATAGGGATGGCGGCATTGATCCGAAGGAAATGATGGTAGGCCATTTGACTCAGAGTCAGTATCCCCTTTTCATATTTGACTTGCATGTTTTATGAACAATTTCATATTGTATGATACAGGATGTGAATGCTGGTAGTATTGACATTACTAATACCATGCCAAAATTTTCAAATGATGTCTATGGGCGATCTTCGATCATGGCTGCACCGTTGATCCAAGGCGGATACGCTAATGCCACAATGCTAACCTTTGCAAATGATGTGTATGGGCAACCTTCAACCATGTCTGCTCCTTCTATCCAAGGCGGATTTACAAGTCTTTTACTTGGGGTTGAGCAGGATGCCACATTGTCCTTGCTGCTAGAAAGTTACCTTTTGATGATTAGTATTACGGGCACCCTATAAGGAGTACAATTTTTTTTTATGCCATTTGGTGTATCTATGAATTATAATTGATGCACTGTAGTAGACTGAATTCTGTCTTCATTTAGAATGTTTTGGTATAATTTTGTACTACACTGAGTACGGTTTTTCATCATTTCTGAATTTCTGCGAGATTGCATTGATTATGTGACAGAATGTGTTAAGTGTTAAATGTTCGAGGCCGAGCACGTGCGAAAGTTTCAGATTTTCAGACCTCTGATTTAAATCTTCGAGGCCGAGCACCTCATTCATATATATCATAGATGAAAAAAGATACAGTGTACAACTGTACATTATAGTTGGAAATTGTTAGGGAGAGCAATCAGCTATATACTAGTACACGATTTACACGAAGTCTACTCCAGATTTGTAATATCTCATGTTGGAGTTGTGTCAAATATTCTATACAAGGTAGGTTACAGTTGGACTATGAGTTGTATTGTGTTTACATAGGATGTGGAGTCGTGTCCTGGTAGGACACTTATATCCTAGGCCTCTCATATATAGCGGGGGTAGACACACGATGTAACCTATGCCAACATAATAGCACAGGCGTGCAAGGGGGAGCCGGCGGCGTTTGCCGGCGCCCGGGTGGCCGGAGGAGCGCCCGTAGTCAGGCCCCGGGATGTAGCCATATCGGTGAATCTCGTTAAAAAATCTCGGTGTCGTGCCTCGTGTGATTGCTTGATTCTCGAATGATCGACGGTATGTCTCGGATTTATTCTAACATCTCAAAATCCTACTTTTAAGTCTACTCATCAGGAATTATTGATGTTGTTTCCATGGCGTCAGTTGTCTTGTTCCAGCGGTGTACTTCAGGGTCTTCGTCCAGTAGAATGATGGCGAAGCATGACTGCTGCATGAGTAGGTGACCTCCTGTTTGCTCTTTGTTCCCTTTTCTATCATCTTACTCCCTCTGTAAACTAATATAAGAGCGTTTAGATCACTATTTTAATATTCTAAACGCTCTTATATTAGTTTGCGGAGTGAGTAGCTAGTTGGACGGGGGGAATCCTTGCCAATTTGAAAACTTCTCTTTCACGACTGCAAAGACATGCACAAATCGCATTGAATTATTAGCATGTGAGTTTGGTCAGATAGTTGTCAGACGTATAGCAAAATAATGTACAGTTCGTCCTCCTGTAAGATAAACACCCTTCAGTCTGAAACTACACTTTCTTTACTCTGAAACTAGTGATGCAATTGATTTTGTAGCTCGACTGAGCGAATCAAACGATCCGATCAAGTACGAGCTTGCTAGGTTGCACTTCGTTCGTCCCAGTTCAATCAAAATATGTGATTAACATGTGGTCGTGTACAATAAGCAAATCAAACCTCTTACCTGAAGGAGCTAATTGCATGCTAACAGCCTAAAGGAAACACAAACTTTCAGACTTGCAAGGGAGGGGGTCACCAGTTCTGAACTGGGCGAGATGGAGGTGCGCGTGGGGGAGTGAGAGGCCGGCGCCGGAGACGGGATCACCTTAGATTGGGCACACCGTGCCCTCCGTCATGGCGGACTAGGGGGAGGTGGAGGCGATTGCGGCAGGTTTGGGGGATTCGGCCAAGGAAGCAGTTGCGAAGTAGACGAGGAGACCAGCGCCGTACGACGGGGGATTCGCCGCCACCGTCGGCGGCGGCGGCGGCGGACGAAAGACGCGGAGGCTTGGAACGGGGCGACTGCGAGACAAAAGGGCCGACTATGTGGGCCTCCGTCTCAGCCGGCCTTGCCTCGTGAGGGAGCCGGGATCGCACGTGTTTGGAGCCGAGCGAGCGCTCCCAAGCCGACGGAAGGAGCGAACGGATCGGAACGAACGGCGGCGGTCGGATGTAAGTTGGGGACACGTGGACGAATCTGGGCAGGGGTACTCACAGGATGAGCTTTGCAGCCGGCGTCCACGAATTTTTCTTCCATCGGTACGAATCGGCGCATTTCCCTGGCTCCAGTCCCCGACAAACATGTTGTAGTACGTGCCTATCAGGTAGTACAACGTTGTGTGCCACCCGTTCCAGCCATTTCCTGTACGGGCCATTCATTACGCGTTGCGTTCATAATCAATGGTTACCGGTGCAAAAACGACACGCCCTCCGCTCCTCTACACCAGAATAAACGCGCGCCTTAACGCGCCGTTTTGTCATTTGTGGTGTGATTTAAAGGACGCGCCTAGCAAGCAGCCCTGCGCTCTTCGCCGGCCGGCCGTATTAGAAAAAGGATTGCGATATTTGGCACATGTGTGCCACATAGCTAAAATTACCATACACCTCCTTTCTCCCTAATTACATGCATAATTGCATTAGTATGAATCACTTTTCACGTGCATTTCTTCCTCTAATTACATGCATGTGTTAGAAGACAAAAAGTTGATGTCATCATAGATTCTTTTTATTTCGGAAATTCAAAATGTTTTGTAGTTCAAACCGTCGGTCCGATGCAAAAATCGTTTTCACATAAAAATTCTTCATGACGAAATCTTTGAAACTAGATCCCATGTTGGTATGTTTCGACGACTTTTTTTCCGGATCAAAAGTTACCACGTCTTGGCTATATAACTTACCACATCTGTGGTATGCAACTTATCGTGCTATTTCCACATAAGTTAGCAGGACATAAACATGGTTCTCCCACCTTCTCCACATGCGCATGTATGCACTAGAGGACAAAAAAGGTGATGTCGTCATAGATTCCGAAAATTCAAAATGTTTTGTGGCTCAAACCGTCGGTCCGATGCAAAAACCGTTTTCACATAAAAGATTCGTCATGACGAAATCTTCGAAACTAGATCCCATATTGGTATATTCCGATGACTTTTTTCCGGGTCAAAACTTACTACATCTCAGCTACATAAGTTATCACGCCTGTGGTATGCAAGTTATCGTGCTATTTCAACATAAGTTATCGGGGTTATATTTTTCAGCAACTTTCCCCCCTGATCAAAAGTTACCATGGTGTTTGGACTTAAGTTATCAGATATGTGATTCATACATTACCGTGCTATTCTCACATAAGTTACCGGGGGATGTTTTTCAACAACTTTTCCTCTTTGCTCAAAAGTTATCACTGTTTGTACATAAGTTGTCTATGGGGTATGTAGTTTGTATATTACCGTCACATAAGTTATCGGGGGTATATTTTCCAACAATTTTTTTCTCTCATTGGTAAAAGTTAACGTGCTGCTTGTATGTAAGTTATCGAGTATGTGGTTCATATATTACCGAGCTATTTTCACATGAGTTATCGAAGGCGAGGGAGGGAGAAGATGTTTTTAGCAACTTTTTTACCTCGTTGGCCAAAGTTATCATTTGTATGTAAGTTATCGAGTGTGTGGTTCGTTTATTACCGTGCTATGTTCACATAAGTGACTGGGGGTATGTTTTCAACAACTTTTTCCCCTCCTTGGCCAAAGTTACCTTGGTGATTGTACGTAAGTTATCGGGTCTATGGTGCTTAAAAATATCATGCTATTTACACAAAAGTTACCGGGGTATGTTGCACCAACCTTTTTTTCATAGGTTGACAAGTTACCATGGTGTTTTGGACATAAATTATCAGGTATGTGGTGTGTATATTACCATGCTATGTACACATCAGTTACCGATGGTGTGTTTTAGAATTTTTTTTGCTCGTGTCTAAATTACCAGTGTTTTCACCTAAGTTATCAGGTCTGCGATGCGTATATTATCGTACTATTTACGCAGAAGTTATCAAGGATACCTTTTCAACAATTTTTTTAACATGGTCAAAGTTACCGTGGTGTTTGTATCCAAGTTATCAGGTCTCCGGTGTGTATGTTACCACGCTATTTACATAGAAATCAATGGGGGTTCTTTTCAATAATTTTCTTCCCCGTTGTCAAAGTTACCATGGTGTTTTCACTTAAATTATCAGGTCTGTGGTGCATGTTGGAAATATGCCCAAGAGGCAATAATAAAATGGTTATTATTATATTTCCTTGTTCATGATAATTGTCTATTGTTCATGCTATAATTGTGTTATCCGGAAATTGTAATACATGTGTGAATACATAGACCACAACATGTCCCTAGTGAGCCTCTAGTTGACTAGCTCATTGATCAACAGATAGTCATGGTTTCCTGACTATGGACATTGGATGTCATTGATAACGGGATCACATCATTAGGAGAATGATGTGATGGACAAGACCCAATCCTAAGCATAGCACAAGATCGTGTAGTTCGTTTGCTAGAGCTTTTCCAAATGTCAAGTATCATTTCCTTAGACCATGAGATTGTGCAACTCCCGGATACCATAGGAGTGCTTTGGGTGTGCCAAACGTCACAACGTAACTGGGTGGCTATAAAGGTGCACTACGGGTATCTCCGAAAGTGTCTGTTGGGTTGGCACGAATCGAGACTGGGATTTGTCACTCCGTATGACGAAGAGGTATCTCTGGGCCCACTCGGTAATGCATCATCATAATGAGCTCAATGTGACCAAGTGTTTGGTCACGGGATCATGCATTACGGTACGAGTAAAGTGACTTGCCGGTAACGAGATTGAACAAGGTATTGGGATACCGACGATCGAATCTCGGGCAAGTAACGTACCGATTGACAAAGGGAATTGAATACGTGATTGATTGAATCCTCGACATCGTGGTTCATCCGATGAGATCATCGTGGAACATGTGGGAGCCAACATGGGTATCCAGATCCCGCTGTTGGTTATTGACCGGAGAGTCGTCTCGGTCATGTCTGCATGTCTCCCGAACCCGTAGGGTCTACACACTTAAAGTTCGGTGACGCTAGAGTTGTAGAGATATTAGTATGCGGTTAACCAAAAGTTGTTCGGAGTCCCGGATGAGATCCCGGACGTCACGAGGAGTTCCGGAATGGTCCGAAGGTAAAGATTTATATACGGGAAGTCCTATTTTGGCCACCGAAAAATGTTCGGGATTTTTCGGTATTGTACCGGGAAGGTTCTAGAAGGTTCCGAAGTGGGGCCCACCTGCATGGGGGGACCCACATGAACGTGGGTAGTGGGGGAAAGGCCCCACACCCCTGGTCAAGGCGCACCAAGATCCCACCTTAGAAGGAATAAGATCATATCCCGAAGGGATAAGATCAAGATCCCTAAAAAAGGGGGATAACAATCGGTGGGGAAGGGAAATGATGGGATTTCTTTCCCCCACCTTTGCCAACGCCCCAATGGACTTGGAGGGCAAGAAACCAGCCCCCTCCACCCCTATATATAGTGGGGAGGCGCATGGGAGCAGCACCCCAAGCCCTGGCGCCTCCCTCCCTCCCGTGACACCTCTTCCTCCCCGCTTGCGCTTGGCAAAGCCCTGCCGGGATCCCGCTACTTCCACCACCACGCCGTCGTGCTGCTGGATCTCCATCAACTTCTCCTCCCCCCTTGCTGGATCAAGAAGGAGGAGACGTCCCCTCTCCGTACATGTGTTGAACGCGGAGGTGCCGTCTGTTCGGCGCTAGGATCATTGGTGATTTGGATCACGACGAGTACGACTCCATCAACCCCGTTCTCTTGAACGCTTCCACGCGCGATCTACAAGGGTATGTAGATGCACTCCCCTCTCTCTCGTTGCTAGATGACTCCATATATTGATCTTGGTGATACATAGAAAATTTTAAATTTCTGCTACGATCCCCAACAGTGGCATCATGAGCTAGGTCTATGCGTAGTTTCTATGCACGAGTAGAACACAAACTTGTTGTGGGCGTAGATGTTGTCAATTTTCTTGCCACTACTAGTCTTATCTTGTTTCAGCGGCATCGTGGGATGAAGCGGCCCGGACCGACCTTACACGTACGCTTACGTGAGACAGGTTCCACCGACTGACATGCACTAGTTGCATAAGGTGGTTAGCAGGTGTCTGTCTCTCCCACTTTAGTCGAATCGGATTTGATGAAAAGGGTCCTTATGAAGGGTAAATAGAAGTTGGCATATCACATTGTGGTTTTACGTAGGTAAGAAACGTTCTTGCTAGAAACCTATAGAAGCGACGTAAAAACATGCAACAACTATTAGAGGACGTCTAACTTGTTTTTGCAGCATATGCCTTGTGATGTGATATGGCCAAAAGGATGTGATGAATGAAATATATGTGATGTATGAGATTGATCATGTTCTTGTAATAGGAATCACGACTTGCATGTCGATGAGTATGACAACCGGCAGGAGCCATAGGAGTTGTCTTTATTTTTTGTATGACCTGCGTGTCATTGAATAACGCCATGTAAATTACTTTACTTTATTGCTAAACACGTTAGCCATAGAAGTAGAAGTAATCATTGGCGTGACAACTTCATGAAGACACGATGATGGAGATCATGATGATGGAGATCATGGTGTCATGCCGGTGACGAAGATGATCATGGCGCCCCGAAGATGGAGATCAAAGGAGCAATATGATACTGGCCATATCATGTCACTATTTGATTGCATGTGATGTTTATCATGTTTTACATCTTATTTGCTTAGAACGACGGTAGCTTAAATAAGATGATCCCTCGCAATAATTTCAAGAAAGTGTTCCCCCTAACTGTGCACCGTTGCGAAGGTTCGTTGTTTCGAAGCACCACGTGATGATCGGGTGTGATAGATTCTAACGTTCGAATACAACGGGTGTAAGCCAGATTTACACACGCAATACACTTAGGTTGACTTGACGAGCCTAGCATGTACAGACATGGCCTCGGAACACGAAAGACCGAAAGGTCGAGCATGAGTCGTATAGAAGATACGATCAACATGAAGATGTTCACCGATGTTGACTAGTCCGTCTCACGTGATGATCGGACACGGCCTAGTTGACTCGGATCATGTTTCACTTAGATGACTAGAGGGATGTCTATCTGAGTGGGAGTTCATTGAATAATTTGATTAGATGAACTTAATTATCATGAACTTAGTCTAAAATCTTTACAATATGTCTTGTAGATCAAATGGCCCACGCTAATGTTGCCCTCAACTTCAACGTGTTCCTAGAGAAAACCAAGCTGAAAGATGATGGCAGCAACTATACGGACTGGGTCCGGAACCTGAGGATCATCCTCATAGCTGCCAAGAAAGATTATGTCCTAGAAGCACCGCTAGGTGACGCACCCATCCCAGAGAACCAAGACGTTATGAACGCTTGGCAGCAGCGTGCTGATGATTACTCCCTCGTTCAGTGCGGCATGCTTTACAGCTTAGAATCGGGGCTCCAAAAGCGTTTTGAGCAACACGGAGCATATGAGATGTTCGAAGAGCTGAAAATGGTTTTCGAAGCTCATGCCCGGGTCGAGAGATATGAAGTCTCCGACAAGTTCTTCAGTTGTAGGATGGAGGAAAATAGTTCTGTCAGTGAGCACATACTCAAAATGTCTGGGTTACACAACCGCTTGACTCAGCTGGGAGTTAATCTCCCGGATGACGCGGTCATTGACAGAATCCTTCAGTCGCTTCCACCGAGCTACAAGAGCTTTGTGATGAACTTCAATATGCAGGGGATGGAAAAGACCATTCCTGAGGTATATTCAATGCTGAAATCAGCGGAGGTGGAGATCAAAAAGGAACATCAAGTGTTGATGGTGAATAAAACCACTAAGTTCAAGAAAGGCAAGGGTAAGAAGAACTTCAAGAAGGACGGCAAGGGAGTTGTCGCGCCCGGTAAGCCAGTTGCCGGGAAGAAGCCAAAGAATGGACCCAAGCCTGAGACTGGGTGCTTTTATTGCAAGGGAAGTGGTCACTGGAAGCGGAACTGCCCCAAGTACTTAGCGGACAAGAAGGCCGGCAACACCAAAGGTATATGTGATATACATGTTATTGATGTGTACCTTACCAGCACTCGTAGTAGCTCCTGGGTATTTGATACCGGTGCGGTTGCTCATATTTGTAACTCAAAGCAGGAGCTGTGGAATAAATGGAGACTGGCAAAGGACGAGGTGACGATGCGCGTCAGGAATGGTTCCAAGGTCGATGTGATCGCCATCGGCACGCTACCTCTACATTTACCTACGGGATTAGTTTTAAACCTCAATAATTGTTATTTAGTGCTAGCTTTGAGCATGAACATTGTATCAGGATCTCGTTTAATTCGAGATGGCTACTCATTTAAATTCGAGAATAATGGTTGTTCTATTTATATGAGAGATATGTTTCATGGTCATGCCCCGCTGGTTAATGGTTTATTCTCAATGAATCTCGAACGTAGTGTTACACATATTCATAGTGTGAATACCGAAAGATGTAAGGTTGATAATGATAGTCCCACATACTTGTGGTACTGCCGTCTTGGTCACATTGGTGTCAAACGCATGAAGAAGCTCCATGCAGATGGACTTTTGGAGTCTCTTGATTACGAATCATTTGACACGTGCGAACCATGCCTCATGGGTAAGATGACCTCCGTTCTCCGGAACAATGGAGCGAGCAACCAACTTATTGGAAACCATACATACTGATGTGTGCGGTCCAATGAGTGTTGAGGCTCGCGGTGGCTATCATTATGTTCTCACTCTCACTGATGACTTGAGTAGATATGGGTATGTCTACCTAATGAAACACAAGTCTGAGACCTTTGAAAAGTTCAAGGAATTTCAGAGTGAGGTTGAGAATCAACGTGACAGGAAAATAAAGTTCTTACGATCAGATCGTGGAGGGGAATATTTGAGTCACGAATTTGGCACACACTTAAGGAAATGTGGAATAGTTTCACAACTCACGCCGCCTGGAACACCTCAGCGAAATGGTGTGTCCGAACGTCGTAATCGCACTCTATTGGATATGGTGCGATCTATGATGTCTCTTACCGATCTACCGCTCTCATTTTGGGGCTATGCTTTAGAGACTGCCGCATTCACTTTAAATAGGGCTCCGTCGAAATCCGTTGAGATGACACCGTATGAATTATGGTTTGGGAAGAAACCTAAGCTGTCGTTTCTAAAAGTTTGGGGATGCGATGCTTATGTCAAGAAACTTCAACCTGAAAAGCTCGAACCCAAGTCGGAAAAATGCGTCTTCATAGGATACCCTAAGGAAACCATTGGGTATACCTTCTACCTCAGATCCGAAGGCAAGATCTTTGTTGCCAAGAACGGGTCCTTTCTGGAGAAAGAGTTTCTCTCGAAAGAAGTAAGTGGGAGGAAAGTGGAACTTGATGAAGTACTACCTCTTGAACCGGAAAGTAGCGCAGCTCAGGAAGATGTTCCTGTGGTGCCTGCACTGACTAGAGAGGAAGCTAATGATGATGATCAAGGTACTTCGGATCAAGTTACTACTGAACTTCGTAGGTCCACGAGGACACGTTCCACACCAGAGTGGTATGGCAACCCTGTCCTGGAAATCATGTTGTTAGACAACGGTGAACCTTCGAACTATGAAGAAGCAATGGCGGGCCCAGATTCCAACAAATGGCTTGAAGCCATGCAATCCAAGATAGGATCCATGTATGAAAACAAAGTGTGGACTTTGACAGACTTGCCCGATGATCGGCGAGCGATAGAAAACAAATGGATCTTTAAGAAGAAGACGGACGCGGATGGTAATGTTACCATCTATAAAGCTCGACTTGTCGCTAAGGGTTATCGACAAGTTCAAGGGGTTGACTACGATGAGACTTTCTCACCCGTAGCGAAGCTGAAGTCCGTCCGAATCATGTTAGCAATTGCCGCATACTATGATTATGAGATATGGCAAATGGACGTCAAAACGGCATTCCTTAACGGCTTTCTTAAGGAAGAATTGTATATGATGCAGCCGGAAGGTTTTGTCGATCCTAAGAATACTAACAAGGTATGCAAGCTCCAGCGCTCCATCTATGGGCTGGTGCAAGCATCTCGGAGTTGGAACATTCGATTTGATGAGATGATCAAAGCGTTTGGGTTTACACAGACTTATGGAGAAGCCTGTGTTTACAAGAAAGTGAGTGGGAGCTCTGTAGCATTTCTCATATTATATGTGGATGACATACTATTGATGGGAAATGATATAGAATTCTTGGGAAGCATAAAGGCCTACTTGAACAAGTGTTTTTCAATGAAGGACCTTGGAGAAGCTGCTTATATATTAGGCATCAAGATCTATAGAGATAGATCAAGACGCCTCATTGGTCTTTCACAAAGTACGTACCTTGACAAGATATTGAAGAAGTTCAATATGGATCAGTCCAAGAAGGGGTTCTTGCCTGTATTGCAAGGTGTGCAATTGAGCACGGCTCAATGCCCGACCACGGCAGAAGATAGAGAAAAGATGAGTGTCGTCCCCTATGCCTCGGCCATAGGGTCTATTATGTATGCCATGCTGTGTACCAGACCTGATGTAAACCTTGCCGTAAGTTTGGTAGGAAGGTACCAAAGTAATCCCGGCATGGAACACTGGACAGCGGTCAAGAATATCCTGAAGTACCTGAAGAGGACTAAGGATATGTTTCTCGTTTATGGAGGTGACGAAGAGCTCGTCGTAAAGGGTTACGTCGATGCTAGCTTCGACACAGATCTGGATGACTCTAAGTCACAAACCGGATATGTGTATATTTTGAATGGTGGGGCAGTAAGCTGGTGCAGTTGCAAGCAAAGCGTTGTGGCGGGATCTACATGTGAAGCGGAATACATGGCGGCCTCAGAGGCAGCACAAGAAGCAATCTGGGTGAAGGAGTTCATTACCGACCTAGGAGTTATTCCCAATGCGTCGGGCCCGATGACTCTCTTCTGTGACAACACTGGAGCTATTGCCCTTGCCAAGGAGCCCAGGTTTCACAGGAAGACCAGGCATATCAAGCGTCGCTTCAACTCCATTCGTGAAAATGTTCAAAATGGAGACATAGATATTTGTAAAGTACATACGGACCTGAATGTAGCAGATCCGTTGAGTAAACCTCTCCCTAGAGCAAAACATGATCAACACCAGAACTCTATGGGTGTTCGATTCATCACAATGTAACTAGATTATTGACTCTAGTGCAAGTGGGAGACTGTTGGAAATATGCCCTAGAGGCAATAATAAAATGGTTATTATTATATTTCCTTGTTCATGATAATTGTCTATTGTTCATGCTATAATTGTGTTATCCGGAAATCGTAATACATGTGTGAATACATAGACCACAACATGTCCCTAGTGAGCCTCTAGTTGACTAGCTCGTTGATCAACAGATAGTCATGGTTTCCTGACTATGGACATTGGATGTCATTGATAACGGGATCACATCATTAGGAGAATGATGTGATGGACAAGACCTAATCCTAAGCATAGCACAAGATCGTGTAGTTCGTTTGCTAGCGCTTTTCCAATGTCAAGTATCATTTCCTTAGACCATGAGATTGTGCAACTCCCGGATACCATAGGAGTGCTTTGGGTGTGCCAAACGTCACAACGTAACTGGGTGTCTATAAAGGTGCACTACGGGTATCTCCGAAAGTGTCTGTTGGGTTGGCACGAATCGAGACTGGGATTTTGTCACTCCGTATGACGGAGAGGTATCTCTGGGCCCACTCGGTAATGCATCATCATAATGAGCTCAATGTGACCAAGTGTTTGGTCACGGGATCATGCATTACGGTACGAGTAAAGTGACTTGCCGGTAACGAAATTGAACAAGGTATTGGGATACCGACGATCGAATCTCGGGCAAGTAACGTCCCGATTGACAAAGGGAATTGTATACGGGATTGATTGAATCCTCGACATCGTGGTTCATCCGATGAGATCATCGTGGAACATGTGGGAGCCAACATGGGTATCCAGATCCCGCTGTTGGTTATTGACCGGACAGTCGTCTCGGTCATGTCTGCATGTCTCCCGAACCCGTAGGGTCTACACATTTAAGGTTCGGTGACGCTAGAGTTGTAGAGATATTAGTATGCGGTTAACCGAAAGTTTTTCGGAGTCCCGGATGAGATCCCGGACGTCACGAGGAGTTCCGGAATGGCCCGGAGGTAAAGATTTATATATGGGAAGTCCTATTTTGGCCACCGGAAAATGTTCGGGATTTTTCGGTATTGTACTGGGAAGGTTCTAGAAGGTTCCGAAGTGGGGCCCACCTGCATGGGGGGACCCACATGAACATGGGTAGTGGGGGCAAGGCCCCACACCCCTGGTCAAGGCGCACCAAGATCCCACCTTAGAAGGAATAAGATCATATCCCGAAGGGATAAGATCAAGATCCCTAAAAAAGGGGGATAACAATCGGTGGGGAAGGGAAATGATGGGATTTCTTTCACCCACCTTTGCCAACGCCCCAATGGACTTGGAGGGCAAGAAACCAGCCCCCTCCACCCCAATATATAGTGGGGAGGCGCATGGGAGCAGCACCCCAAGCCCTGGCGCCTCCCTCCCTCCCGTGACACCTCTTCCTCCCCGCTTGCGCTTGGCAAAGCCCTGCCGGGATCCCGCTACTTCCACCACCACGCCGTCGTGCTGCTGGATCTCCATCAACTTCTCCTCCCCCCTTACTGGATCAAGAAGGAGGAGACGTCCCTGCTCCATACGTGTGTTGAACGCGGAGGTGCCGTCCGTTCGGCGCTAGGATCATCGGTGATTTGGATCACAACGAGTACGACTCCATCAACCCCGTTCTCTTGAACGCTTCCACACGCGATCTACAAGGGTATGTAGATGCACTCCCCTCTCTCTCGTTGCTAGATGACTCCATAGATTGATCTTGGTGATACGTAGAAAATTTTAAATTTCTGCTACGATCCCCAACAGTGCATATATTACCATGCTACTTACATAAAATTTATCGTGGGTGTGCTTTTAGCAACCTTTTCCTCGGGTCCAAAATACCACGGTGTTTGCACCTAAGTTATCATGTCCGTGGGGCATATATTATGGTGCTATTTTCACAGAAGTCACAGGAGGTATGTTTTCAACATTTTTTCCCTCCGACTCAAAGTTACCGTGATTCTTGTATGTAAATTATGTAGTTCGTGGTGCTTATATTACCAATGCTATGTACACAAAAAAGTTACCGTAATTATGTTTTTCAACAACCGTTTTTTCATTGGGTCAAAATCATCGCGGTGATAATTCCTAAGTCACTTGAGAGATGGCCAGTAGCTCTACGCAGGAGATTATGACTTATGTCACTAGCACTACAAATGTTGCAGCAGATCAGTGATCTCATATTGCTAAAACACAAGTTAATAAAAAGATCAACAAGAAATGATATACAAGACCTGAAAGCAGTGTATTGTGCATAAACTAATTTTCATCTAGTACTGAATTTTCTCTCTTAATTTCAAATGCTAAATCATATAAAAATCAGCATCTTCTCTGTGAATCTGAATTGATATGACTGATCCTGAGTTTCCTCTCTGAATTTCAACCAACTACACTTGAGGCAACCTTGTAGCAGTCGCAAACGGACTAATTAATCCATCTGGCACAGTGCAACAACTACTTTTACTTACTTATATCTACTAGTAGTACAGGAATTCAAACAACTGTCACCTAAGTAGATTAGCAGCAGTTTCAGTGTGCCGTTTTTCTATGCAATTAGACAGTAGAAATTCTGGATCAAGAAACATGGGTGGCACAGCCGGGTGTGTCCTTTTCTGCTTGTTTCACCGCCGGGCGGAGCGGGAGTGACGCTTGCGCATAGGGCTCATCCATCGATCACTTGCGCAGCAGCTACTGTATTTTGCTGCGGCAAGTCCACATGGTGATTGGCTAGAAAAGCAGCACCAGTGCGACGGGCAGCGTCAGGGGCTACTTGGAGATGGCCGTCGCCGGCGTGGCGGATGAGCCATGCCGCTGCCACATTTGTGGCGTGCCGTCCCACCGAGGAGACAACGAGCCTCCATGCGGCCGGTGACCACCGGCCACCGAAGCAGGTCAGAAACCCAGCCGTGCCCCTTCTCCCTTCTATTCCCAGCCATTCCTCTCTGTTTCTTTCTTCTCTCCCTTGTCTCTTCCTCGCATAGACCGCCCTGGTCGACCTCAGCCCCGAGACAGAGCCCTTGTGCCGCCCTCTGCCACCGCCGATTACCTCCGCCCGTCCTCGACCAAATTCGGCCGGCCCCACGATGCTGGCCACCGGATCTGCTGTCCAGACCCAAGCCTTCCCCACTAGAAGTCGCCAGCGCCGTCGCCTACATCCTCGTCCAGAGGAGATGCGTGGCCGCACCGCCGCGTTGACCAGTATTCCACCGCTCGTGTCGACAGATCCGGTGGGGGCGGGTGCGCGCGATCGGATCGTTAGGTGGATTCAAATCGACGGCATCCAGGTGGTGTGGCGTTTTTCAATCTGTCACAGGGTTACCAAATACATTTTTCGTTAGAAAAATTAGTGTCTCATGTCCTGATTAAGGCATAGTGGACAGTAACTTAGACTAGTAACATACATATGTTACTAGTCCATGTTACTACTTTCATAGTGGGAAGTGTTATAGGTATAGTAACATACATATCTTCATTTATTGCTTTGTAGATTCATTTTGTATTGGGGACCGCTATGTGATGGTACTATATTATGGTACTCTATTTGTCTCTTTCCTTCTTAATTACATGACACATCATCTTTTTTGCTTATGTGGCATCTATGTTACTCCCGCTATGACTAGCCTAAGAAAGTCTGCATTCTGTGTCTCTTCACCTGGTCCCCACATGAGACAAAAAACAACCAAAAGCATCATCCAGCGCACGCATCTTTTTTGTCTCCTTCACACTGGCCTCACTTTTTTCCCATGTGCTCTGCATTAGTAAAGCCAAAAGGCAATTAAATGCATTCCCAAAAACTCAAAATGATATAACTTTTGAATCACAATAAGATCCGTTTTCACCGTTGGAACCCTCGCGATGAGATCTTTAAAACTAGACCCCATTTATATATGTTTTGATAAACTTTTTTCACTGCCAACTGGTTGTACTGCATGGTGCAATTTTTATATCATGGGATGCAACTTTTTTAAAAACAACTTTGGTGCTACCACAACGAACTATAATATTGCATGGGTGCAGTTTTAGTGCTACATGAACCAACTTCACCAGATGAGCAGCTTCATCTGTTGTCCCATCCACCTGCCCAGCCGACGATGTGCAACTTCGTGTGCTACTCGACCAACTGCCTAGTAGTTGATGTGCAACTTTTCCCCTACCTTGTGGATGTCCATTTTTCACCTCCCAAATTATCCATGTCAGTGAGATGTGCAACTTCATCTGTTGTCCGCGCCAACTGATTAACAAACGATGTGCAACTTCAACTGCTCCTCCACCAACCTAGTAGCTGATGTGCAACTCCGTCTTTTGCCCCCCAAATGCCATGTAGTCAATGTGCAACTACCACCTTACCGCGTGGATGTGCATTTTTCATCACTCCTAATTATCCTTGCCAGTGAGATGTGCAACTTCATATGTTGTCCGTGCCAACTGACTAACCAACGATGTGCAACTTCATCTATTGTCCGTGCCAACCGACTAACAAACGATGTGCAACTCTCGTAGCCCGTGTGTGATCAACTATGCCGACGAGAGTGTGCAACTCCACGGTCGTGCATGTGCAACTCTGCTGACGAGAGTGTGCAACTTCGTGGTCGTGCGTGTGCTCCTCCACAGCCGTGTGTGGGAAACTATGCCGACAAGAGTGTGCAACTTTACGCCCGTGCGTGTGCGACTATGTGGACGAGAGTGTGCAACTCCGCAATCAGGCGTGTGCAACTCAGGCACCCTTGTTCTAGAGCAACTAGGTCGATGAGAGCCTACAACTCCGTGGCCATGCGTGCAACTATGCCAACGAGGGTATGCAATTCCTGCCGCCATGCCATAGTAACTACGACCTCGCGCGGGTGCAAGTTCCGTAGTCATGCATGAGCTACTATCCAACGAGAGTGTGCAACCCCGCAGTCCATGCGTAACCAAGTATACCAACTAGAGGTGTGCAACTCCACAGTCCTCGTGAGCAGCTACTCTGCCACGCGTGTGCAACAGTTGTAGCCTCCTGCGTGGGCAACTATGCCGACCGAAGTGTGCAATCCTATGGCCGTGCTTGTATGACTATGCCGACGCGTGTGTGCAACTACGACAGCTGCCCAGGCCAACTGCCTACTAGTCATTGTGCAACTTTGACTGCTGCCTCGACCGTGTGCGTAGATATGGGTGTGCACTATTGCTTGTTCGTGTTAGCCATAATCTTGATGTAAGTTTGTTAGTTGCATGCCTAGTTAGCAGGAGAGGATTGAGTCACACGCATGCATGGATAAGTTGTTAGTGGCCGAGTCAAGGATGCATGCATGTAGTGGGTTAGCTAGTGCGTGCATGACTTGCGGTGTGGCTGGGCTATGCGTGCGTGTGTGGCTGTTGGGATGTGTGTGCGCGCACCGCGTATAAAACCCTCTTCTGTACTACTCGTGTTGCCGGCGCTGGTGTGTTGCCGAGCCACGGTGACGGTATGAGCCGAGCCGGGGGTATGTGCCCAGTAAAGTAAGGCCGTTCATGTGGCCGAGGCGTCGTTCATGCGGCGGGGCGTTTGTGCGCCGAAAAAATCCAGTGTGCTCCTTCTTCCACCTTCGTCCGAGCGAGTGAGAGAAGATGAGCAGTGAGCTGGTCCGGGGTTTGTCCCAACATTTGGTATCATGAGCTTGGTGGTCTTGGGCGTGGTTCGCCATGTCAGAGGCGTGGCGGGGATGGGGGCGTTCGTCGGTGGATGCGCGAAGCTCCAGGCCGTGTGTCGGCCTATGGAGGTGCGCGGCGCTGTGGCTGTCATTGTGGACGCGGAGGCGGCGCGTGGTGAGTCCGCGACGAGCATGACGGGCATGGAGGTTGCGGCGGCGCGGTTGCGGTGCGCGGCGAGAGCATGGCGGCGACGACGCACAGCGAGTCCGGATGCGATGGTGGCACACGACTTCGACATCGAGCGATGCGGCAACCATGGCGTGGGCACAACGAGCACATGGCACGTCGCAGCGGGCGCGGAGGCGCGTGATGACATGGAGCGAAGGCGTTCAAGACGACGGTCGACGATAAGGCGTGTCAAGATTAGGGGGGAAATTGTTCGCCATAATGTTGATGTAAGTTTGTTAGTTGCATGCCTAGTTAGCAGGAGAGGATTGAGTCACACGCATGCATGGATAAGTTGTTAGTGGCCGAGTCAAGGATGCATGCATGTAGTGGGTTAGCTAGTGCGTGCGTGACTTGCGGTGTGGCTGGGCTATGCGTGCGTGTGTGGCTGTTGGGGTGTGTGTGCGCGCACCGCGTATAAAACCCTCTCCTGTACTGCTCGTGTTGCCGGCGCTGGTGTATTGCCGAGCCATGGTGACAGTATGAGCCGAGCCGGGGGTATGTGCCCAGTAAAGTAAGGTCGTTCGTCCGGCCGAGGCGTCCTTCATGCGGCGGGGCGTTTGTGCACCAAAAAAATCCAGTGTGCTCCTTCTTCCACCTTCGTCCGAGCGAGTGAGAGAAGATGAGCGGTGAGCTGGTCCGGGGTTTGTCCCAACAGTTCACCCTTGAACCATAGATTGTTGCTTGATATCAACTGCCTAGAACTTGTGTGCTGTTACGTTATTCTACTCGTATCTGACCAGAAGCTAGCAATCATTTAACAAGCTATGGGCTATTTTTGTGTGCAACTTAATCCCCATTTTATGCAACTGTCTAAGAGCCAATGTGCGACTACATGACACTCGATGTGCAACTTTCTCCCTATTTCTGAAAGTGCAGATTTCATTGATGCCAACATGTGTGAACACATTTAATTCGGGTTTTTGTTTTTCTGAAAATCATAACTTCTGAACCAAATGTCGAAATTAAGATACACTTCCACCGTAGGAATCCTCGCGACGTGCTCTTCAAAGTTAGATTCCGCATGGGCATGCTTTGATAAACTTTTTGTGTGCAGCCTATTCTTTGTTTAGCTTGAGCTATTACACCAGTGAGAGTGTGCAACTCAGTGTTCACGCGTGTGCGACTATACCATCACGCATGTGCAACTTTCGCTGTAGTACGTGAGCTACTATACGGACGAGAGTGTTCACCTCTGCGGTTGTGCGTGTGCGACCAAGCCAAGGAAAGTGTGCAACTCTGTGACCGTGCGTGTGCGACTATAAAAACGAGAGTGTGCAACTTTACGGCCGTGCATGAGCTACTATACTGACAAGATTATGCAGCTCCATGGTCCTGTGTGTGCAACTATGTCGCTGCATGAGTGCAACTCCTGTAGTTGTGCGTGTGATACTATGCCAACAAAAGAGTGCAACTCCGTTGTAGTGCATGTGCGACTATAAGGACAAGAGTGTGCAACTATGTGGCACGTGTTTGCGACTATGACAACGAGAGTGTGCGACTCTCTAGCCGTGCATGAGCTACTATACCGATGAAAATGTGCAGCTTTGTGGTCTGTGTGTGCGACTAAGACGCCACGACGTATGCAACTCTTGCACTCCTTTGTGAACTACTAGGGCTTGGGGCCGCCATTGCGGGCCGCTAGAGAGAAAACTATGCGCACCTCACCATCATGTCAAAAAATTTAAAAAATATTCTCGCGTCACGTGGACATCACAACCATCTTAAAAGGAAAAAGAAAAACCCTAGGGAAACTTCTCTAAAAAAAGTCTCCCTACCATCAAAAAAACTCTAAAAAAATACTTTTTCACCGTGACCTACCAGCATGCGCCACATGGCGTAGCTGGTTGGCCACCATTCTAGCGCCTAATGGGTTTAATTATTTTGATGATGTGTAGTACGTCCGCTAGTGTGCAACTCCATGATTGTGTGTGTAACTATATGCACCCAACTTAACTATGGGTAGTAATTAACGTAAACTAGTAGAATGACCGTGCGTTGCTACGGGCTACAAGACATATAAATAAACCAAATAAATGATTAAGGTCGTCCCGAAGGTCGAAGCTTATTTATCCCACGTATGTTCGGGCGTGTTCAGACATCAAATGGACGCCCAACGGGCTCCCCAAAATTCATCCATCTGGATAGTCCGCGCTCCCCAAATACTGGGAACATAGAGAATTCATCCATCTAGATACCGATTGACAAGCTTTGGCTAGAGAATTCAGGAAACATAGGGAGATTCGGAGATGAAACACTTAGAAACAAGGGAGGCTCAGCTTGTCACACAGATTTACTACTCTTAGATGAATGCTACTCGCTAGAACTTACAAGATTATAAGGAAGTTCGGGATGTTTGGTTTACGCCCAGGTCAGCCCCGCCAAATCAAGGGCACACCAAAATTTTGGCATAGGATTTGCCCGCCCATGTTTTGCCAGTGCCTGGGTATAGCAGCTCGAAGGAATTGGTAGCTACGACCAAATTATTGGCGAGGCTCCAAAACTTGGGCTTCAATCCAAACGAAACGCTAGACCATGACTGCAGTCAACGCCAAAAATTGCCATGGTCACTGTTGGCCACAATCCAAACATCCTCTTTATGCTAGCCAGAACATGGAGCGTCTAGGCTTCAACCCAAATACAAGAGATAATATATTCCTGCCCTTTGGTTTACACAGCTCATATATCCCAGAAACAGAACAACAAAGCAAGAAGATATGAGGACCCTAGGATCAGAAATGGATGGTTACACAGTCGGTTACACAGTCAATGGCCGCAGCGAAGAGGTATGGAGCTGTGGATGAACGTACAAGTGTCCAAATCTTCAGTAATCTTCAGATAGAGCTTCAGTGATGGCTCCTGGCAGTTTTCTGAGTAGATGGAAAGCATTCACGTGAACAAGCAAGCCATTCACTGAGTAGATGCACATGATTCTATTCAACCAAGTAGATGGAAAGTGAACAACACAAGTGCATAAATTAAGTTTTCTTTAATTATAGAACTAAAAATTTGAAGTACTATTATTTAAACCTAAGGGAAAAACCAAATAATTTATTCTCATAATATTTGTCCAAAACAATGTCTTTTACCATGCTCAATATCTTCCTAACTCCTTGTTAAGAAAATATATAACGTTGGCAGACCTTGCTGTGTTAGAAGGATTTGACAATAGCAAACGCCGAGTACTCATCCTTGCTAAGTGTGCCTCATACCTTTCTGTGGTAGAAGGATTTGACAGTATCAAACGCTGAGTGGTCATCCTGCTCGTGGTCACCTACACATATTAATAAACAAATAAACCTCCTTCCAAGGTCTTTACGGTTGTACTTAGCACTAAAATATGAGAAAAAACATGACACCAAAGTCAGTTTTACTACAAATAGATCAGGAGAGATACACTTACACCGATATAAAAACCACATGTATAAATTTCTTTCTGACAAACAATCATAAACTTATGTCAATTTGGCATCCTTATGATGTTGAACTGTCACTATTTTCAAAATTGGGTTTTCTTCACACTAATCATTTCTTCATGAAAAGATGACAATGTAACTCATGTCTGCTAAAATAGTAATGATATTGTACATATCAATGGTCTGCTCTTCTATGTAGCTATGGTGATCAAACATGGGTCTCAATGGATTATAAAACAACCACAAAAGTTATACCAAACTGGCAAAAGAGATGTTGACTGCAGACTGCAGTATTTTCATATGTACTTCCCTTGTAGTTTTTTTCTTTTCTAAAGATTCTGTAGGGAAGGACCTGACAGTCAATCTGTTGATCGATACAATAAACATGAGAAATACTACTTATGCACACTGCTTTCACCAGCTAGCCGTTGCACGGAGCAGCACGACGATCAAAGAATTGGCCAGTAAGCTGGTAGCGGACGGACTATCAGGCTCTTCCACGTTGTGCTCGCCGCTGCACCCGCCAGGCAGCTGGCCGCTCTCCCTCAACTCTGCCGGCAGATTAGCACATGGATGCATCAGTTGGCAATACAATTGCCCATCAAAGAACAAAAGATAATGAGCACAAAATTGGGATTAAGAAAAAAATGAAACTTGACATAAACGCATGATCTAAAGCTGCAATTGGAAAGCAAATGATGTTAGCTCAGATATAGGGTATAGCAAATGCAGTTTCTGTGCAGATTTATACACCAATAATATAACCACAATTGTAGTATAGAAAAAGGGAACACTTGATTTGATTTACTCCCTACTTCCCTATAGCTTTCATCCCTACCTTGCTTTCCGTTGGTTCGATTATGAAATCCCCTAGCTCAAAGGAATGTTGGAATGTTCCAGGTCTGTAATCTATGTTCATTTTCATTAGTATTTGGTCATCAAGTCCATAAACATAACTTAATTTCTTTTCTTAAGCTCAGTATTTAATTTTGTATTGCTTTAAATACTTCAAAGAGTAGATATTTTTCATAAGTACATTAATTCAGGTACAAACCTTTTTAGGGGAGTACAAAATTACTTTGATCACATCACTTAATAGCAAAATGGTTTCACTCTATTTCGAGCAGAAGAGAAATACTATGTGCAAAATGTGATCAAAGCATTGATAGTGGTCATCACTATAGGACACCATTTTGAATCTCCAAAAAAATTAATCTCTACTCCCCATTCGTAATAATTTGGATGAAATTTGTTGCATCTCTGAAAAAATGAAGATAAATTGGGCAGGGGTGCTTAAACACTCACCGCAATATTGTAGAACATAGTGGGTGCGCCTGGGCACGGCGGCGGTGAGAGTAGAGGGATAAGGAGGGGCGGCTCTCAGTCGGGGGCGCATGTCGTAGCTGTCCTGGAGACAATGGGCAAGTTCGCAGAGCATGTCGACTTATTAGAGCACATGCACAGAACCACCCCGACATAGAGGTTGTGTTCCCATTCCGTGTTGCTGCTCCCGTTTAATGGTTCTAGCAAGTACAACGGCTCCAGGTGCTCGCCAACCACCACCACCACAAGTAATGCCACGATGCCGCTCCAACTACCAAGGCAATAGGATCAGACCTGCGAAACACACAACACTCATCAGCACTTTATCTTCATCATGGATAAAGCCTCTGACTGAATTATATATAAACTGAAATCACATAATGATGACAACGGTCAGCATGACCTTGAGCGCCATAGGTCGCACGTAGAAAGATGCAAAAGCCTCAAGATATCTGAAAATATTTGGAGAAGAAAAAAAAACATGACCTGCTCAATAACCTAAAAGATACATCATTGTTGTCTATCATGGACCTTCAACTTTTGTATTCCTTAGTTGATATTCTCATCCATTTGTGTTTGGTGAGGTATATATAAATATGCGGAAGGTCGTCCATGACACAAAGAATATCAATAACAGAATTAAGAAAGACAAATGAATAAACCAAGCTTGGGCTACACCACTCACAACATCGTCTAAGATCCTGAACTTGATTCACACATCAATACCGTAAACTAATAGGAGACAAAAATGCAGGTAAAGGAAACATATACAACTTAATAAACAGACCACATCAATCTTTACTGATGCTTGGGAAGGATTAGGATCTGTCACCACCAGCGTCGAGGGGGCCGTGATTACTGATTACCTTGGCGAGGTATGGGCCGATGGCCTTATGCGAATCACTTGAAATATATTATGAGAGGAATCCCAACATGAAGAGGTGGTGGACACTGTCCCTGCATCCTGCTCCACACATAATATGTACAATAATTCACCCAGCTAGCCTCCTCGAGCAAATTGACTATTACCAAATATTATGGTAGCGGTGTTGAGGCGAGCGTGGATGGAGGAGAAACAATTATCAATATGCCATGCAGTACACCGTACAATTACAAAAAAATATATAAAAGACAAGGTGGTCGGCTACCTAGCACGGCAGCAGCGATGATGTCTTTCCTGGTGGACAATCGCGGCGATCCCGTGCAAGGGAGGCCGGCGATCTTCGAGGATGAACGGTGACCTTCGTAGGAGACGACGCCATGGAGGGTAGCGGGATTGGGGGAGCAAAGAACTGACGGACGGTGAAGACGACGGGCAGCGGTGGATCTCGGCCAAGACCAGTGCCATGCCCCATCGAGCTCCGGCTGCAGTCAAAGAGGCCTGCCAAGTCCAGATCGGGGCCACCCCAGCTATGATACGCACGAGTGAATGTCGCCGCCCCCACCTCGCTGCCGCAACATTGCATCTGCCCACCGCACGGCCGCGTCATAGTGGTCGACCGCACGGCTGGGTGAGGACCCTATCTGTGCCGCCCCGCCTTCCTCACTGGAACATGGTGTAGGATGCGATTCTGGACAAGGTGGGGGCTTGGTCTTCGGCGGCGGCAGGCGGCCACCTCGAGCCCCTTCCGTCGTGGCCGCACAAGTGCAGATCCACGAGATGCTTCCTTGACGAGCACGCGCGCGTCGTGGAACCTTGATGATCTGCAGCAGATTCGGCGATGGAGATTAGGGTGGGGGTGGTGGAGGTGGCTGAGCGGGGGACAGAGGAGGGGAGGAGAGGGCCGGGAGTGCATCGTGTGAAGAGGGGGGAGAGAGCGGTCGGGAGGGGTAGATCGAGAGAGGAGGTGCAGAGACGAAAAAATCGTACAATGGTGGGACGGTGGGAGGAGCGACGAAAAAAAACAGACGAAGGTGCAAGGTTGAGACGAAAAATATCGGATAAAATGGAGACTGCCAAGTCGTATATTAGGAGTAAAGATTTTTTTAAATCGGTTATTTGTTTCCTAATTAATGTGATTGAACAATTTTTCTTAAATCGATTATTTATTTCTTAATTAATATGATTGAGTGATTTAAGGTAAGATTAATTAATTTAGATTTAATCTTTAAAGATTGATCGTGATTGATTCTTTCACATCAAGACATTACTAATTAATTTACGCCAGCGTGGAAAGTTCAGATCCGTTCAGTTTTTTTTCGTTGTGTGGGAGGGTGGCGCGAAAATAAGCCAATAGGGTGAGGGAGGGGACGAAAAAAAATCAGTAAAAATAAACCGTGAAGACTATTTATCAAGTCAGACATTAGTAGTAGAGATTAACTAGTAGTGGGACTAGTGATTGGCATATTTTTCTTCCTGAAGAAAGGAAAGCACGCAAGAACAGGGGAAGGGGACGAAGCTCAGATCTCTTCCCTACAGCTACAGTCCATCCAACCCCAGCAATCCATCTACCTCGTCAAGGATTCTCATCGGCTTCTGCTTAGACAGAGCATACAGGTCTTCTCGTCCTCTGGTTCTTCCTTACCCCCAACCAAAACACATAAGACTCGAGATTTGCGTCAGCGGCGGCCGGCGGTATTCGCCCATGACGCGCTGATTCCCGTGACACCTTCCCTACCAGCGTAGCTGGGATGAGAATCTTGCCCCCTTTCCCGTGCGGTACCCTGGTTCATGGCCGAAGGGGCGGATTGGTCCGGAGAGGAGCATGGTGAACTCCAGCTAGTCGGTGCTCCCGCTGACCTCCACCGCCATCGAGCACCTGAAGCTGGATATGAATGGGGCAGAAAGGCGACAGAGGATCGACCGTCGATCTTGTTGCCTGTCATGGGAAGGAGAGAGGGGGCTAGGAGCGGCGCCATGGGAAGAACGGGAGAGCAGGGGCAGGGCCCGCGCGATGGACAGGATAAGGCTACGGAAACCGTCCCGACAAGGTAGCACGTGACCCACACGCGGGACGATAGGAGCGAGATCGCGTGGCCAGCAACCGGCCGCTCGACTCGTCTAAACAGTGCACGTGCACTTTTTAGATTTTAGGTTTAAAGTTTTCTCTCTCTTTTTTATACTAATCATATTTTGCTCTAACAAAATCAACAAGCCAAAAACATGAAAAATACAATCCACTGGTAACTTTGTTATCTAAGAAATGACATTATTTTGCAGTTACATACCAAAAATCATTTCACACCAAACAGAACATGTATAACTTGGAGAAAATTGGTCGCTCTCCTCTGGCGACACGGGGAACCCTAGCCGCCACCGGCAACTACCTCCGCCGTCGCCCTCCCCCGCATCACCACCGCCGGAGGGACGGCCGACGAAGCCGCGCCAGACCCCAGGAAGGCGGCGGCGGGGCGGATCCGCGTCACATGCGCCCTCAGCCCACCCCTCACCCTCCCGCGGTGGCGACCACCCCCTGGTCCAGCGGCGACGGATCCGGCCCCTCCGGCGGCCTGGTCGCGCATCCCCCGCCATCCTCGGCCGCCGTGGACTCCACCCTCTTCGCGCGCCTCCACGCCCTGTTCCCACGACCCCGGCGATTCTCGGGTCCCCCACCACCAGCTGCTGCCCCAACCTGCCGGACGGCGGCGGATCCGGCGCTCTTGGTCGTTGCCACGGGCGCCGACCACCTTGCAGCTTCCAAATTCGGCGTTCCAGTTTGCTGGTGCTTCGGCCGGCCTGGATTGCGCCTTGGGGACTGTGGCCGGTTGCGGGGGCGTCTGCGGCCTGCCTCTCGTGTAGGCAGCCCCCCTCGTCTTCGGCGGCCCTGCGTCCCCACCCCTGAGCCATGGTGACGGCTCTCGCGTGAGGCGGTGATGCATCTGTGGTAGTGGCGAGCACACGGCTTCTCGCGGCGGGTCCTTGCCGGCGCTGTTCCGATCCCGGCAGCCTTGGGTCCGCGTCTCTCTGGTGTCCCTTGCTATTGGCGTCTTCCGGGCAGCTTCGGCCTCTGCGACCAGGTAGCTGTGTCCCCTCTAGCTTACCTGGCTCGCAGACGTCCCGGCGGCTAAGGCCACGACAGCTTGGATCTGCGCCCCTCCAGTCCTAGCCTGCCAGCTTTGCTGGACGCCGTCGTCCCCAAACCCCCCGCTTAGTTCGCCTCATTGCCCGCCCTACCCTAGACGCCTCAAAGCATCTCCCTTTGCCAGATCCAATGCTCGTGAGTTCGGAGGCGGTGCCATCCTTCATCGCCAGGTGCAGCCTCGCCAACCCCGTTCAGTCTTGGTGGTTTCGACAAACGTTGCCTTTTCATCTACGATTCCAGATTCGACGGCTGTGGGATCGCTCAGCTTCAGGCCAGGGAGAGATCCCTGCTCGGCTTGCCGGTGCTGGCAGTGACGGTGCCTGTGGGTGTCGTTTCCTTCTTGGAGGCTGAGGGAGTCCTGGATTAGGGGGGGTCCTCGGACAGCCGGACTATATCATTTGGCCGGACTGTTGGACTATGAAGATACAAGATTGAAGACTTCGTCCCGTGTCCGGATGGGACTCTCCTAGGCGTGGAAGGCAAGCTTGGCAATACGGATATGTATATCTCCTCCCTTATAACCGACTCTGTGTAACCCTAGCCCCCTCCGGTGTCTATATAAACCGGAGGGTTTAGTCCATAGGACAACAACAATCATACCATAGGCTAGCTTCTAGGGTTTAGCCTCTACGATCTCGTGGTAGATCAACTCTTGTAATACTCATATCACCAAGATCAATCAAGCAGGAAGTAGGGTATTACCTCCATCGAGAGGGCCCGAACCTGGGTAAACATTGTGTCCCCCGCCTCCTGTTACCATCCGCCTTAGACGCACAGTTCGGGACCCCCTACCCGAGATCCGCCGGTTTTGACACCGACATTGGTGCTTTCATTGAGAGTTCCACTGTGCCATCACCATAAGGCTTGATGGCTCCTTCGATCATCGGCAACGATGTGATCCAGGGTGAGGTTTTCCTCCCCCGACAGATCTTCGTATTCGGCGGCTTCGTACTGCGGGCCAACTCGCTTGGCCATCTGGAGCAGATCGAAAGCTACGCCCCTGGCCATCAGGTCAGGTTCGGAAACTTGAGCTATACTGCCGACATCCGCGGAGACTTGATCTTCGACGGATTCGAGCCCATGTCAGGTGCGCCGCACAATCACGACGGGCATGACTTAGCTCTGCCATCGGACAGTGTTCTGGAGACCACACCTGCAACTACTCCGGCCCTCCATCCGGAACAAACTGCGCCGTCCGAGGACGGGCGGATGGACCCCGCCACGGAGGCCGCACTCTTGGTGGCGATAGAGCCGAATACCGACTTCACCTCCTACGAGACCCGTGCTGCCGAACCATTGGATTCGTCCCCGGCCATGGGCTCCGAGCCGCCCGCGTCCGCGCCTATCGAATCTGATTAGGCGCCGATCATGGAGTTTACCTCCGCGGATATCTTTCAGCACTCGCCTTTTGGCGATGTGCTAGATTCATTAAGGTCTCTCTCCTTGTCAGGAGAACCTTGGCCGAACTATATCCGGCTAGAATGGGATGTGGACGACGAAGAAATTCGCTCCCCACCCACCACCCATGTAGTAGCCATTGTCGACGATTTAAATGACATGCTCGATTTCGACTCCGAAGACATCGACGGCATGGACGATGATGTAGGAGAGGAACAGGAACCATCGCCCACAGGGCGCTGGACAGCCACTTCATCACATGACATATACATGGTGGATACACCCAAAGAAAACAATGACGAGGAATGGAATGATGCAGCGAAGGATAGCTCCCTCGAGAAGCAACCAAAGCGACGGCGTAGGCGCCGCTCCAAATCCCGCCTCGGCAAAAACAGCGATAACAGCGCAAGAGAAAATAACACCCAGTCGACTCCAGAGGAAACGACGACCACATTGACCCAGCGATAGAGCAGGATGAACCAGCAAACGACGAACATAGTACGGATCCGCTGTCCGAACACGGCGACGCCGAGGATAAAGCTCATCAACCTCCCTCCGGAGAGGAAAACAGTCCGGACGAGGATGCACACATCATCCCGGAAAGGCACTTGGAACAAGAGAACCTCCGCAGAAGGCTTATTGCCACCGCGAGGAGTCTGAAGAAGCAGAAGCAAAGGCTTAAGGCCACGCAGAATACGCTCAACAGTAACAAAGTGCTCGACACTGAAGAAAAGTATGGTGGTAGTTACCACACAAAGAGCTATCCAAAGCGCAAGCTGTTGCCTGAATTTGATGATGAGGCCTTAGAGCCCACACAGCCGAAAAACAAAACGGCCGACCGGTCGGATCGACCACCTCGTGGCCGCGATAGAGCGGCTAACAAGGCCGCACATAAGTCAGCACATGATTCACGTGAGGACTTGCGTCAGAAGGCCGGCGTGACCAGATCCATCTACGTATCTAGGAAACGCGCTCCAGCGCACAACCAAAACCGAACACTACAATCGTCAGAACGCCATGACACATCCAAATACAGGGGTGCCACACACCCCCTATGATTCACTGATGAGGTGCTGGACCACGAATTTCCAGAAGGATTCAAACCCGTGAACATAGAGGCGTACGACGGAACGACAGACCCTGGGGTCTGGATTGAGGACTTTATCCTCCATATCCATATGGCTCGCGGAGATGATCTCCACGCCATCAAGTACTTGCCCCTCAAGCTGAAAGGACCAGCTCGGCACTGACTGAAGAGCCTCCCCGAAAACTCAATTGGAAGTTGGGAGGAGCTTGAGGATGCTTTTAGGGCTAATTTTCAAGGGACCTATGTCCGACCTCCGGATGCAGACGATTTAAGTCATATAATTCAACAGCCCGGAGAGTCAGCCCGAAAGCTTTGGAACAGATTTCTCATTAAGAAGAACCAAATCGTCGACTGCCCGGACGCCGAAGCCTTAGCAGCTTTCAAACACAGCGTCCGAGACGAATGGCTCGCCAGACACCTTGGCCAAGAAAAACCGAGAACAATGGCAGCCCTGACAAGCCTCATGACCCGCTTTTGCGCGGGCGAAGATAGCTGGCTAGCCCGTAGTAGCACCAGCGACCCAGGCACATCCGAAGTCAGGGATGGCAATGGAAAACCACGACGTAGTAAAAGCAAACATCGAAATAACGAAGACAACCCAGACAACACGGCGGTAAACGCCGGATTCAGGGGCTCTCGACCGGGTCAGCGGAAAAAGCCTCTCAAAGGAAGCAGAGATGGACCGTCAAGCCTAAACAAGATTCTAGACAAATTATGTCAGATTCATGGCACCCCCGATAAACCTGCAAATCACACCCACAGAGAATGCTGGGTCTTCAAGCAGGCCGGTAAGCTAAACGTCGAACACAAGGGGAGGGAGACACCAAGTGAAGACGAGGACGAGCCTCGCCAGCAAAGCACTGGGGGACAGAAAAAATTCCCACCAGAGGTCAAAACAGTGAACATGATTCACGTGACGAAGAGGAGAAGCAAACATGCACTCCGAGACACACGCGCCGTAGAGCCCGTCACCCCTAAGTTCGACCCCTGGTCGGCCTGCCCAATCACTTTTGATCGCAGGGATCACCTGACAAGTATCCGGCACGGAGGATTGGCTGTCTTGACGTTAGACCCAATAATCAACGGATACCATCTCACACGAGTCCTTATGGACGGCGGCAGTAGTCTTAATCTGATATATCAGGACACAGTCCGCAAAATGGGGATAGACCCGACAAAAATCAGCCACAGTAATACTACCTTTAAGGGAGTAATACCAGGCCCAGAGGCCCGTTGCACCGGCTCTCTAGTACTAGAGGTTGTATTCGGTTCTCCCGACAACTTCTGAAGCGAAAAGTTAACCTTCGACATCGCTCCATTTCGAAGTGGCTATCAAGCACTACTCGGAAGAGCAGCTTTTGCTCGTTTTAATGCAGTACCGCATTACGCTTCTCTCAAGCTTAAGATGCCCGGTCCATGTGGCATCATCACAATTAGCGGAAATATCGAGCGTTCCTTATGCGCGGAAGAACGTGTGGCGGCTTTAGCAGCCGAACACTAAACGGCCTCTCCAACCAGAATAAATGATCGGTTGTCAAGACCGCGGACACAGCTAGACGAGTCCGGTGCATCACTAGCTGTAACAGCTTAGATATACCTAAGATTGGTTCGATGGATTTACCCTCATAGGCGGTACCGGGGGCTTCCCGCACGTAAAAGGACTACAGTTCGGCTCGACCTTACTTATCTTGATTTCTAATGGTTTATTGCGAATAACCAATTTTTTCGCACGACAACTTTCACCTAAGTTATTCTCTTTTACAGATGGTAATCATGCTACACCCTTCCAGGATACGGCACAACGGAGACACAGGCGCAGACGTGCAACAGGGCCCCGCTCAAAGGTTTCTTTTTAGATTAAGACCCTGCGTAAACCTTTTTTACTGTCTCTTGTTGCTTCACATCCTCCGGGTACTCAGCATAACTGAGAGCGATGCTGACGTTATTGGCATTTCGCCATGTCAGAACGATGTACGTACCCGGACACTCAGGGATCATTATCAAGGGCGTTATTCAGCTCGGTATATGTTGTAAAGACCGAATACCTTAGGGAGTGTTCGGCGTCGCAAGTTTGGCCTTATATGCATCAGCTCCGAATCATGTCTTTGGTCAAATGTTGGGTTTGCCCGGCTCCCGCATTTTGCTACCTTACGTTCCGCTCTATCGGCTAAGGTGGCACCGGGAGAACTACTGCGATTGTGCCCTGGTTCATCCGGACGAGCACCTCAGTTGAGAAAGCTGAAAACTGACCGTCATGATAAAGCACGAGACTGGTCAACCACTCGATGACTTAGCGGAATCTTCGGGATTCCTCCGCATTAACGAAGGGCCGTTTCCCGGTCATGTATGTACGCGCCCCGTATTCGGATGAGCGAGGAGGTACCAGGGGCTATATAGTAGTCCCACCGTCAAACTCCTATGGCTAAGTGAAAGTGTTAAAGCAATATAGTCCGATTGCCTCGTTCGCTGCGCTATCACCTCCTTAATGGACCAAGACATTGGATCAAGTGTGAATACGCGTTTTTGCGAACACCCCCGCATTATATGCGTGGGGGCTGAAGCCGACGACTGCAAACTTTCAGGTTATATACATATATACATAAACGGCCGCACAGGAGGCATCATAATACTTTCAGGCAAAAGTATAAACACAGCCTTTATAATTTAATAAGCATTGTTCTTACAATTGAGATACATGTCACTAGAACATGATACGCTTCGAGCACTGAGCCTCTATTACACGAGCGCATTCTAAGACTTCTTCAAAATAGTGCTCGGCCGATACCCGGCCTACCGCCGAACTCTGGGATGCAATAGTGGTGGCCTCCATCTCTGCCCAATATGTCTTGACACGGGCAAGAGCCATCCGCACACCCTCTATGCACGCCGACCTCTTCACAACGTCGATATGTGGCACAACACCAAGGAATTGTTGCACTAGACCAAAATAACTATTCGGCCTCGGTCCCTCCAGCCAAAGGTGATCCACGACGGACCTCATAGCAAGTCCGGACAACCTATGGAGCTCGGCCCACTCGGCCATTTGTTCATTTAACAGCAGCGAACGCGTTGGAGTGCGGAACTGTGACCAGAACAACCTTTCCACTACATGATCCTTCTGATCTTTGAAAAACTTGGTCGCATCAGCGGCACTCGCTGCTAAATCCAAGTACGCGTCTGCAGAACTCCATAATTTATCCAGAGGGGCATACTTTGGGTCTCCAAACCTCGTCTGCAACAAAAAGGGCTTCCCAGCCGCAATATCTCCGGCTTGACGGAGTTCCTCCTTCACCACTCTGATTTGCGAGCGGGTTTCCTTGGCCGCTTCCATGGCCTCCTTCAGTCCCGCCGCCTTCGCTTGGCTTTCCTTTTCAAGAAGCTCATACCGGCCGGCGGCATCTTTCAGCTCAACAGCCATCTTGGCTATTTTCTCTTTGCCCTGGCAATGGGCAGCCTGTTCGGCTCTTAGCTCTTCGACCGCCTTTAGGGCGGCCGCATCACTCTTCCTGGCTTGTTCCTTGGCTCGGGGAAGTTCTGCCCGAAGGGTCTCCACAGCGACTCCTCTTAATATGTATTGATCCTAGGAGAATACATACCATGTGCCTCGTCAAGCCTCTTGTTTACAAGCACGATGTCGGCATCTGCCGCATCAAGTTGCCGCTTCAGTTCGGCAAACTCAGCAGTCCGGCTAGCCACCGGACCCGCAGCCACCTGCACATGAAAGCAGCACAGTTATTACCTGGGACTATGATCCTCTATTTGCCGTCTTTTTCGACAGCAACCAAAGTCTCAAGGGCTACTATCTGCATAGGCCACACCTAGCGTGTGCGGTATCGTCCAAAAAATATATATTACTTTGCGTACCTCAAAGCCTTTCAGCAGGCTCATAAAAGCTTCATGCAACCCGCTTTCGGCAGATGAAATCCTCTCAACCACCGTGCCCATTAGTGCACGATGCGTTTCTGAGATAGCCGCTTGCTCCAGAAGATTCATCAGTGTGTCTGATCGCACACCGGACGGTTCCGGACTCTTTCTGTTGCTCTCCTTAGGAGCCGAATACCCCGGACGTCGGTTGGCCGAAGGTTTACCTTCTGGCCTTGGCGGATCAGGAGAAATCCTCCGTGACGACACCTCAGGGTCGCCCGCTTCACGAGGCGGGGAGGCACGGGGAGGTGTTTCGCTCTCCATCATCTCCGGAAGAAGATCCCCCGAAGACGAACTCTGTCGAGAAGGGCTAGGATCCGAACTACAAGACACACGCCTCGGTTATCATTCTCGGCAATGAAGCAGGATATATTTACTATAAAGTACTTTCGTTTACTTACAGCTCGGTAGAGGGCTAGTCCCCTTGCGGGTACTGTGCGGTAAGGATGCCCTCCGGGGTAGGACCCTCCGACAAAGGATTCTTCCCTCGCTTGGAGACCATTACTTCCAAGTCTTCAGAGGCGGTCCTCTTCCTTCCCTGGGGAGAGGGAATTTTAGATTCTCCCCCCGGTTATCCTCCTTCGCGGAGGCACTAATTCCCCCGGTTTGGATGAATAGTGAGTGAGGCTCGCTCTCGGCTTCTTTATTCCTCCCTTTATCTTCCCCTGATGGCGCTTGATAAGGCGCAAGCTCAAGCATCCTGGCTAGTACAGGATCCGGTGAGCCCTCGGGAAGGGGGTCCGGACACCTGATCATCTTTGCCTTTTTTATCCAGTCCTGGTCAAAAGGCGACTTTTCAGAATGATGTTGTGATAAATTAAAAGACAACATGTTCGGCCGCGGAATTACTTACTTGAGTGTCTGGACGATTGCAGTTCAGACCCGCATCCTCGGAGGTGTCCGGACACTCTATTTGTGATCCGAGGAACGATCTGTACATCTCTTCGAGCGTCACGCCGAAGAAGTGCTCAATAGTTCGCGGTCCTTCCGGGTTGAACTCCCACATACGAAGAGGTCGACGTTTGCAAGGCAGGGCTCGACGAACTAGCATGACTTGCATTACCTTAACAAGGCTGACATCTCTCTCGAGGAGATCTCGGATGCGACTCTGCAATGTCGGCACATCATTTACTGGCCCCCAGTCCAGCCCCTTGTTGACCCATGACGCTGGGGAGCTGTGATATAAAACCACTCCCGTTGCCATAAACTGGACACCTTCGGGAAGGAACCCTTTGGCCATGGAACATCGGCGCCTTTGCTTATTACGGCACCTCCGCACTTTGCGTGTCGCCCCTCAATCATCTTCGGCTTCACATCGAAGGTCTTGAGCCATAAGCCGAAGTGTGGGGTAATGCGGAGGAAGGCTTCACACACGACGGTGAACGACGAGATGTGAAGGATGGAATCTGGAGCCAGATCATGGAAATCAAGCCCGTAGTAGAACATGAGCCCTCTGACAAAGGGATCTAGACTGAAACCTAGCCCTCGGAGGAAGTGGGAGATGAATACGACACTCTCGCCAGGTTCGGGAGCGGGAATGACCTGCCCTCGAGCAGGCAGCCTGTGCGAGATTTCGCAGGTCAAATACCTAGCTTCTCTTAGCTTCTTGATGTCCTCCTCTGTGACAGAGGAGGGCATCCACCGACCTTGAAGGTTGGATCCGGACATGATTGTAGGTCCGAAGCACCTAGCCCGAGCCTTGGGTGTTGGAACTCGAGGTGGGGGAAGGATTCGATTAAGCGCAAGAAGAAGGGGACAGGCCTAGGCCCCTTTATAAAGAGGACGAATATCAAGCGTCCTCCGCTTGGCCGTTTGGGACTTGCCTAAAATCGAGGAGTCATACCAACAGGCACGATTGGGTTACCCATACCCGTATTGATGAGAATCCCGTGAAAAAAGGGAACCGATCTCTGCTTCGACAGGATGTGCCAATAAAAACCGCCTCACAACACGTGCAGTGGCAGGCTCGGAAAAATGGTTCGTCATGACCAGACCACGACAGTACGTCACATTATGAAAAGCTGTCGGCAGATTAGATTTGTGGAAATATTATTCTCTCTATGGTGGTACGTGGAATTTGTTTTGCAGAGCCGGACACTATCCTTGTGTTCAAAATCTTCTATGGAGTATTCGGAGGAGGAACCCGCCTTGCAATGCCGAAGACAATCTGCGCGCCGGACTCATCGTCATTGAAGCCTGGTTCAGGGGCTACTGAGGGAGTCCTGGATTAGGGGGGTCCTCGGAAAGCCGGACTATATCCTTTGGCCGAACTGTTGGACTATGAAGATACAAGATTGAAGACTTCGTCCCATGTCCAGATGGGACTCTCCTAGGCGTGGAAGGCAAGCTTGGCAATACGGATATGCAGATCTCCTCCCTTATAACCGACTCTGTGTAACCCTAGCCCCCTCCGGTGTCTACATAAACCAGAGGGTTTAGTCCGTAGGACAACAACAACCATACTATAGGCTAGCTTCTTGGGTTTAGCCTCTACGATGTCGTGGTAGATCAACTCTTGTAAAACTCATATCATCAAGATCAATCAAGCAGGAAGTAGGGTATTACCTCCATCGAGAGGGCCCGAACCTGGGTAAACATTGTGTCCCCCGCCTCCTGTTACCATCCGCCTTAGACGCACAGTTCGGGACCCCCTACCCGAGATCCGTCGGTTTTGACACCGACAGAGGCGCCGCCAATGCCTTTAGCTGCGCCCCTCTTCGAGCTTAGGGGAAACCCGAGGTCCGGGTCCCTCGGACCAGATAGTGGCGGCGTCTCGGCGTCATCTTCCTTCCTAAAGGCACTATCTTCTCGCTCGTGGTGACCCCGATTTTGGCTTAGGCGATGTTGGAGCTCTCGTTGGTTTGGCATCACCGCTTTTGGTTCGTGTTTGGTAGGTTTAGCTATGATATATCCTTTGTTCGGGCCGAGCATCCCTGTCTCTCTGCTCCGAGCACCATGTTCACGCCTGCTTGCGTTTGTGTCATGTGTTGTACCCCATGTACTCATCCTACTCCTTCTATAAATGAAAAGATATGCAACTTTGCGTATTCGCGAAAAAATAACTTGGAGAAAATCAATAATGATTAAGCATTGATATTTGTCATCCGACAAAAGATTAAACCAAAGCTATCCTGACGCACATAGTATGTTCGGCATAGTGCCAACAATTGCACTATAAATAATGGGCTTTGCTACACCTACGTAATTATTCTAGGTAAAGCTACGTAAAAACTGGTTTGGGGTGATTCGCTTCGACGAAAAAAATAGCCCGGGTCCCACCTCATGAAAATTAGGGGGGAGGGGGGGGGGCGAGAAGTAGATTAGGTAGTTTAAGTATGTTTACCTAGATGGGTATGTAGGTGCAGGATTATTGATAAATAATATATCAAAGCTATCCTGATGCATATAGTATGTTCTGCATATGTGCCAACAATTGCACTATAAGGGTCTCGTGACCGTTAGTCCTACCTTGCAACTTAAGAAAAGCTCCTTTGCCTCCTGTTGGCGCTGCTGCCAGTTTGCCCCGTCTCCGGTGGCCAAAAGGACATGGGGCGCGGTGGATCCCAGGCCTTGCCGGTGGGAGGGCTCTATTTTTAGATGTTTTTTCGAGTTTTGTTAGGGTTTGTGTCCTGTTCAGGAAGACGAGACGGCGGCGGCTCCCTGAAGATGGAATATGTTCTCCCCGCCAAGTCCGTGTCCGGTGGTGTGTCTAGTATCGTCAGTGGGCGTGGGGAGATGTGTCTCCGACATATCTGTCCTTGGTGGATTTGCTCGGGTCTAGTCATAGTTTGTCTACGTTGGTGTGTCTTCAGGTTGGATCCTTCCGATCTGGTTGATGTTCCGTTTGAAGGAAATATGCCCTAGAGGCAATGATAAATTTGTTATTTATATTTCCTTATATCATGATAAATGTTTATTATTCATGCTAGAATTGTATTAACCGGAAACTTAGTACATGTGTGAATAAATAGACAAAACTGAGTGTCCCTAGTATGCCTCTACTTGACTAGCTCGTTAGTCAAAGATGCTTAAGTTTCCTGGCCATAGACATGTGTTGTCATTTGATGAACGTGATCACATCATTAGAGAATGATGTGATGGACAAGACCCATCCGTTAGCTTAGCATTATGATCGTTTAGTTTTATTGCTATTGCTTTCTTCATGACATATACATATTACTCTCACTATTATGCGACTCCCGAATACTGGAGGAACACCTTGTGTGCTATCAAACATCACAAACGTAACTGGGTGATTATAAAGATTCTCTACAGGTGTCTCCGAAGGTGTTTCTTGGGTTGGCATAGATCGAGATTAGGATTTGTCACTCCGAGTATCGGAGAGGTATCTCTGGGCCCTCTTGGTAATGCACATCACTATAAGCCTTGCAAGCAATGTGACTAATGAGTTAGTTGTAGGATGATGCATTACGGAACGAGTAAAGAGACTTACCGGTAACAAGATTGAACTACTTATGATGATACCGGCGATCGAATCTCGGGCAAGTAACATACCAATGACAAAGGGAATGACGTATGTTGTTATGCGGTTTGACCAATAAAGATCTTCGTAGAATAGGTAGGAACCAATATGAGAATCCAGGTTCTGCTATTAGTTATTGACCGGAGATGTGTCTCGGTCATGTCTACATAGTTCTCGAACCCGTAGGGTCCGCACGCTTAACATTCGATGACGATTTGTATTATGAGTAGTGCGTTTTGGTGACCGAAGTTTGTTTGGAGTCCCGGATGAGATCACAGACATGACGAGGAGTCTCGGAATGGTCGAGAGGTAAAGATTCATATATTGGAAGGTTGTATTCGGACATCAGAATGGTTCCAAGTGATTCGGGTATTTTACCGGAGTACCAAGGGGTTACCGGAACCCCCCGGGGGAAATATTGGGCCTTAGTGGAGAGAGAGGAGGGCCGCAAGGGGTGGCCGCGCCCCCCCCCATGGCAGTTCGAATTGGACTAGGGGGAGGGGGCGGCGCCCCCTTTCCCTCTCCCTCTCCCTCTCCTTTCTTTCCCCCCGGTGGAGAAAGGAAAAGGGGGGGGGGACTCCCCCCATGGCGCGCCCCACCTAGCTATTGGCCTCCTCCCCTCCTTTATATACGGGGGCGGGGGGCACCCCAAAGGCAGATCAATTGTTTTCTTAGCCGTGTCCGCTGCCCCCCTCCATAGTTTACTCCTCTAGTCATAGCGTCGTAGTGCTTAGGCGAAGCCCTGCGCGGGTCACATCACCATCATCGTCACCACGCCGTCGTGCTGACGAAACTCTCCCTCGACCCTCTACTGGATCAAGAGTTCGAGGGACGTCATCGAGCTGAACGTGTGCTGAACATGGAGGTTCCGTACGTTCGGTACTTGGATCAGTTGGATCGTGAAGACGTTCGACTACATCAACCGCATTAATCTAATGCTTCCGCTTTCAGTCTACGAGGGTACGTGGACACACTCTGCCCTCTCGTTGCTATGCATCTCCTAGATAGATCTTGCGTGATCGTAGGATTTTTTTTTGAAATTGCATGCTACGTTCCTCAACACTGTTGTGCTGGTCCAATGGGGCCTTAGCACGACGACTTCCTGACTGTCTACTACAACAAGTTTTGCTTGACTCCGGCGAGGGAGGGGCGATGATGGTGGCGCGCCTCCGGCTCGCTTCAGTGCTTATAGTCATCGCTAGGTGGTCTATGGATCTTGATGCAATTTTATTATTCTAGTGTTTGTTGTACTACAATGATATAAAATGAATAGATCATAAGTTTTCTCACAAAAAATGCACTATAAATAAATAAATAAATAATATTTGAATTCCTTGTAGTTATTAAAAATTCTACACAACAACATTCACTCTACCAAGGTTTTATTTTAATTTCAAAGCCATCTCTCTTCATGCTAACTCTTAGAGGCTTCCAGATAATCAAACATGATATGGAAATACTTTCACTCATCTAAGAAATGTAGATAAACTGGTATCTGCTCCATTGCTCATATGATTGTTAACTCACAAGCTTAGAGCATCTACAACCAGACCTGGCAAATCCGACCCCTCAAACATCTGCGGACATTACCGGGCGTGTCCACAGACAGTGACCATTCACGCCTCATATTTAGTGCTATGCATTCGAGAATCATATTTCATCCCCTAGATCTATACAAATCATGCAAAAGAAATCCTACTTACTACACACACGCTAGCTAACTACGCTTTGTCGTCGGAGATCTCCATGACGTCGATGCTAGGCGCCAGGTAGATGGGTGCATAGGAGGGCTACGGCTCCTCCTCATCATCATCCATATATGCGAGCATCTCGTCTACTTCTCCGGCGTGCCCTACCTCCACCTCCTGCCGACGACGGTGTTTGGCCTCCACCTCTGATTCCCATCAGAGGGAATCGAGGATCGCCTGCACATCCGCGTCCCCAGCGTCCCCCACATCCTCCTCCTCCCCCTCTTCCTCCTCCACCTCCAAGTCCTCCTCCGGATTCACCGCGTCCCAAGGTGTGCCTTGCCTGGATCTGCAGCAGGCGCTCTAGCGTTAGATATGGGTAGTTCCTTGGGGGCATGGCTACTAGTAGTGGCTGGTGTCGACTGGAAAGTGGCAGCGGCGGACGTGGGGGGGGTGGGTACTAGGAAATTTTCCCTATTTTGCAACGTTTCACTTGTGTCACGTATAACCCTTTTTCGTCACGGAAAATACCTCACTGACGTTTTTGGCCGTAACCCCGCCGTCACCTAAGCACCGTCATAGAAGATAAAATCTTGACGGTACCACTTCCTCCGTCCTGCAATATCGTATCTTAGCTGACGAACCAAAAATTGTCGCTGGTGGCCGTTTTTGGTGATGGCCCAGAATGCCACCTATGATAGCCCAATCTATCACCATAGATCTTTTTGGCGATGATAATCTCCTCACTAGTGATCGGTCCGCGAGTTTGACCGGTCAAAGATTCTGACAGGTGGGCCAGCAGTTGCTGACGTAGCTGCTTTCATTATGGTCCGCCGAGGGTTTTATCACCGACGGTCCTATCAGTAATAAGTCGGCATTAGTTTTGACCGGTCAACGCTATTGACATATGGGCCTAGAAGATGCTGACGTGGCTACTTACATGTTGGGAAGACGATGCTAACGTGGCTGCTTACATGTTGGAGCAGACGATGCTGATGTGGCTGCTTATGTGTGGGTCGAGATGGTGCTAATATGGCTGCTTACAAGTGGGGACACGACTAGGGTGACAGTTTCAATTTTCATCACCAGTACTGTCACATGTTTTATTATAGCTTCAAAATGTGCACGGTTGATTCTGAAGGCCAATTTGAATTTGAATTAGAGAATATTTGAAATTTAACATTGCCATCACAACTTTTAGTATAATAACAATGGGACTTGACTTTCTCACAGCCGTGATCCACATATTAAAATGAGCATCCAAATGACATATTATCAAGCACTAGAAATAAGACACTGGAGAAGGCATCATGACGAACAGTAGTGCACCATGAGTGTTTGATGGGGTGTGACATATTCTCCGGCGAAGACTGTGATGACTTCCTTAGGAGATGACTAAGAATTCCCTCCATTTCGTGTTGCTTTTTTTAAAGGCTCTGATTTTTCTCTCATGATCCATCTTGATAACTTGTATTGCTAGTTCATGTTTCCTTTTGAGCTCTTCAATTTCCTGCATCTGTGCACTAAGTAGGACATTCATATATTTTCTGCAAATGTGGCATTTCCTGTTTTGTATCTGTCGCTTGTGCTGTAATATTAGCTTCTAGCTCACAGATGCATTGTTCAGAGGATGAATTATGTGATGAGACACCAAAGCTTGAAAGTAACATGGCGAAGGAGCTCTTTTCCTCAATAATATGCACCTTAGGTGCTTGCAGTAGAACTTCTTGTAGACATGCCCTCTTTGTCGTCGGCATCAGGATTGAAAGCGTTTTTCATGCACTGTTAGTACATTACACTATGATGGCTCGCACAATAATTTTGAAGCCAAAACATTATAAATTACTTACGGGTGCTTCTTCTGCAATCTGTCTCATACTAGAATCTCGATGTTGTGGGAGTTTCCAGAAAACTCCGAACTGGATGCTCTCTTCTTGTTGTTTTTGGCTTTATGGAATAAGAACACTCACATCAGTACTGCGTATCATGTAATAATCAATAATACACAAGATTTCAGTAACTTATTTAAATTTTTACCATAGACCTATGAGGGGTATCATATTTTGAACTACCAGCTTTACCGCTTACCACCATAGCATGTATGTTTGCTTTTCCCTTGTCAAAAAATTCCTATGACATGAGGCAAAAACTTAGTATGACAGTGATTGCATAAGTCTGAAATCTCAAGAGGAAGCCGAAGTATTATGTACGTTTTCTGACCTTGTTAGAACATCTGGTCATGAAGTTATATTTATGGTGTTGAGCACTATTTTTTGCAAAGTGCTAGTGCACAATTCTTCGCGGGAATGCATCCCTCAATTCAATTCTGAGTTGTCCCTAAAGAAACCATGTACCCATGAAAGTTACAACATATGCAGTGCACAGTTTAATGAATGTGTTATAGCATAATTGCATAATACAGATGTGATACGTCTCCAACGTATCTATAATTTTTGATTGTTCCATGCTGTTATATTATCATTCTTGGATGTTTTATAATCATTTTGTAGTCATTTTATATCATTTTTTGGTATTAACCTATTGACATAGTGCCAAGTGCCAGTTTTAGTTTTTTGCATGTTTTTTACATCGCAGGAAATCAATAACAAATGGAGTCCAAACGTAGCGAAACTTTTTGTGGATTTTTTTGGACCAGAAGACATCCAGTGGGCCGGAGAAGCGCCTGGGGGTGCCCCGAGGGGAGCACAACCCACAAGGGCGCGCCTGGAGGCCCAGGCGCACCCTGGTGGGTTGTGCCCACCACGGGTGCCCCCCGGACCACCTTTTTGCTCTATAAATACCCCAATATTCCAGAAACCGTAGGGGAGTCGACGAAAATCAATTCTAGCTACCGCAGAGTCCAGAACCACCAGATCCAATCTAGACACCATCACAGAGGGGTTCATGATACGTCTCCAATGTATCTATAATTTTTGCTTGTTCCATGCTGTTATATTATCAATCTTGGATGTTTTATAATCATTTTATAGTCATTTTTACATCATTTTTTGGTACTAAACTATTGACATAGTGCCAAGTGCCAGTTGCTATTTTCTGCATGTTTTTTACATCTCGGGAGATCAATATCAGACGGAGTCCAAACGCAATGAAATTTTACAGATATTTTTTTGGACCAGAAGGAACGTAATGGGCCCTCGCTACGCCTGGGGGTGCCTCGAGGAGGGCACTACCCACCTGGGTGCGCCAGGAGGCCCAAGCGCGCCCTGGTGGGTTGTGCCCTCCTCAGGTGCCCCCCGGACCGCCTCTTTGCTCTATAAATACCCCAATATTCCAGAAACCCTAAAGGCATCGACAAAATATTCATCCAGCTGCCACAGAGTCGAGAACCACCAGATCCAATCTAGACACCATCTCGGATGGGGTTCACCACCTCCATTGGTGCCTCTCCGATGATGCGTGAGTAGTTCTTTGTAGACCTTCGGGCCGTAGTTAGTAGCTAGATGGCTTCATCTCTCTCTCTCTCTCTCTCTCTCTCTCTCTCTCTCTCTCTCTGAATTCTCAATACAATGGTCTCTTGGAGATCCATATGATGTAACTCTTTTGCGGTGTGTTTGCTGGGATCGATGAACTTTGATTTTATGATCAGATCTATCTTTTTATATCCATGAAAGTATTTGAGTTTCTTTGATCTCTTTTATGCATGATCTCTTATAGCCTCGTATTTCTTCTCCGATATTTGGGTTTTGTTTGGCCAACTTGATCTATTTATCTTGCAATGGGAAGAGGTGCTTTGTAGTGGGTTCAATCTTACGGTGCTTGATCCCAGTGACAGAAAGGGAACCGACAGGTATGTATCGTTGCTACTAAGGATAAAACGATGGGGTCTATCTCTACATAGATAGATCTTGTCTACATCATGTCATCGTTCTTATTGCCTTACCCCATTTTTCCTTGAACTTAATACACTAGATGCATGCTGGATAGCGGTCGATGTGTGGAGTTATAGTAGTAGATGCAGGCAGGAGTCGGTCTACTAATCTTGGACGTGATGCCTATATAATGATCATTGTCTGGATATCGTCATGAGTATTTGAAGTTCTATCAATTGCCTAACAGTAATTCGTTCACCCACCGTTTGTTATTTTTCTCGAGAGAAGCCACTAGTGAAACCTACGGCCCACAGGTCTCTTTCTCATATATTTGCCTTTGCGATCTACTTTTTCTTTGCTTTTATTTTCAAATCTATTAAACCAAAAATACAAAAATACCTTGCTGCAATTTATTCTTATTTATTTTAATTGGCGTTTGATCTATCAACTTACTACAAATTTATCTCACGTCCGTTTGCCTATCTTGAGGCGCCGTACCCCGGAAGGGATTAACAACCCCTTTAACACATCGGGTTGCGAGGATTTGTTATCTCTGTGCAGGGGCTGTTCACGTTGTGTTCCTTGGTTCTCCTACTGGTTTGATAACCTTGGTTTCGTATCTGAGGGAAATACCTACTGCCGCTGTGCTGCATCATCCCTTCCTCTTTGGGGAAATACGGACGTAGCTTCAAGCGACATCAGTTCACCACTTCCATTGGTGCCACTCCGATGATGCGTGAGTAGTTCTTTATAGACCTACGGGTCCATTGTTAGTAGCTAGATGGCTTCCTCTCTCTCATTTGATTCTCAATACAATGGTCTCTTGAAGATCCATATGATGTACCTCGTTTGCGGTGTGTTTGTTGGGATCGGATGAACTTTGAGTTTATGATCATATCTATCTCTTTATCCATGAAAGTTATTTGAGTCTTCTTTGATCTCTTATATGCAAGATTGCTTATATCCTCATATTTCTTCTCCGATATTTGGGTTTTGTTTGGCCAACTTGATCTATTTATCTTGCAATGGGAAGAGGTGCTTTGTAGTGGGTTCGATCTTACAGTGCTTGATCCCAGTGAAAGAAGGGGACCGACACGTATGTATTATTGCTACTAAGGATAAAACGATGGGGTCTATTTCTACATAAATAGATCTTGTTTACATCATGTCATCGTTCTTATTGCATCACTCCATTTCTCCATGTACTTAACACACTAGATGCATGCTGGATAGCGGTCGATGTGTGGGGTAATAGTAGTAGATGCAGGCAGGAGTCGGTCTACTAATATTGGAGGTGATGCCTAAATAATGATCATTAAATTGATATCGTCATGATTATTTGAAGTTCTATCAATTGCCCAACAGTAATTTGTTCACCCACCATTTGCTATTTTTCTCGAGAGAAGACACTAGTGAAACCTACGGCCCCCGGGTCTCCTCTTTAATATATTTGCCTTTGCGATCTACTTTTCCTTTGCTTTTATTTTCAGATCTAGTAAACCAAAAATACAAAAATACCTTGCAGCAATTTGGCGTTCGATCTATCAATATTTACTACTCTCTCACGTTCGTTTGCCAATTTCTGGCACCGTTGCCCGAAAGGGATTGACAACCCCTTTTACACGTCGGGTTGCAAGTATTTGTTATTTGTGTGTAGGTGCTATTTACGTAGTGTTGCTTGGTTCTCCTACTGGTTCGATAACCTTGGTTTCATCACCAAGGGAAATACCTACCGCCGTTGTGCTGCAGTAAGGGAACGTAGCATGCAATTTCGTAAATTTTCCTACGATCACGCAAGATCTATCTAGGAGATGCATAGCAACGAGAGGGGAGAGTGTGTCCATGTACCCTTGTAGACCGAAAGCGGAAGCGTTAGATTAACGCGGTTGATGTAGTCGAACGTCTTCACGATCCAACCGATCCAAGTACCGAACATACGGCACCTCCGTGTTCGGCACACATTCAGCTCGATGACGTCCCTCGAACTCTTGATCCAGTAGAGGGTCGAGGGAGAGTTCCGTTAGCACGACGGTGTGGTGACGGTGATGGTGATGTGATCCGCGCAGGGCTTCGCCTAAGCACTATGATGCTATGATCGGAGGAGTAAACTGTGGAGGGGGCCACCGCACACGGCTAAGAGAACAATTGTTGTGCCTTTGGGGTGCCCCCGTATATAAAGGAGAGGAGGAGGAGGTCGTTGGCCAGGAGGGGCGCGCCATGGGGGGGTCCTACTAGGACTCCTAGTCCTAGTAGGATTCACCCCCCTTTTCTATTCTCCACCGGGGGGAAAAGGAAGGAGATTGAGAGGGAGAGGGAAAGGGGGGCGGCGCCCCCTCCCCCTAGTCCAATTCGGACTGCCAAGGGGGGGGGGGTGCGCGGCCACCCCTTGCGGCCCTCCTCTCTCTGCACTAAGGCCCACTAAGGCCCAATATTTCCCCGGGGGGTTTCGGTAACCCCTCGGTACTCCGGTAAAATACCCGAATCACTGGGAACCATTCCGATGTCCAAATACAACCTTCCAATATATGAATCTTTACCTCTCGACCATTTTGAGACTCCTCATCATGTCCGTGATCTCATCGGGGACTTTGAACAAACTTCGGTCACCAAAACACATAACTCATAATACAAATCGTCATCGAACCTTAAGCGTGCAGACCCTACGGTTTCGAGAACTATGTAGACATGACCGAGACACATCTCCGGTCAATAACCAATAGCGGAACCTTGATGCTCATATTGGTTCCTACATATTCTATGAAGATCTTTCTCGGTCAAACCGCATAACAACATACATCATTACCTTTGTCATCAGTATGTTACTTCCCTGAGATTCGATCGTCGGTATCATCATACCTAGTTCAATCTCGTTACCGGCAAGTCTCTTTACTCGTTCCGTAATGCATAATCTCTCAACTAACTCATTAGTCACATTGCTTGCAAGTCTTATAGTAATGTGCATTACCGAGAGGGCCCAGAGATACCTCTCCGATACTCGGAGTGACAAATCCTAATCTTGATCTATGCCAACCCAACAAACACCTTTGGAGACACTTGTAGAGCATCTTTATAATCACCCACTTACGTTGTGACGTTTCATAGCACACAAGGTGTTCCTCCGGTATTCGGGAGTTGCATAATCTCATAGTCAGAGGAATTTGTATAAGTCATGAAGAAAGCAATAGCAATAAAACAAAACGATCATAATGCTAAGATAATGGATGGGTCTTGTCCATCACATCATTCTCTAATGATGTGATCCCATTCATCAAATGACAACACATGTCTATGGTCAGGAAACTTAACAATCTTTGATTAACGAGCTAGTCAAGTAGAGGCATACTAGGGACACTCAGTTTTGTCTATGTATTCACACATGTATTAAGTTTCCGGTTAATACAATTCTTGCATGAATAATAAATTTATCATGATATAAGGAAATATAAATAACAACTTTATTATTGCCTCTAGGGCATATTTCCTTCAGCTGCATCATCCCATCCTCTTTGGAGAAATACCGACGTAGCTTCAAGCCGCATCAAAAGGAATTTCTGGCGCCATTGCCAGGGAGGATCTTCAACATGTACCAGGTTCCCAATCACAAATCTCATCCCCTCGCAATTTACATTATTTGCCATTTGCCTCTCATTTTCCTCTCCCCCACTTCACAAAAATTTGCTGTTTTATTCGCCCTCTTTTTCGTTCATCGTTTTCTTGCCGGAGCTGTTTTTGTGTGCAATCTTGTTTGCCATTATTGTTGTCATGGATAGTTCTTCCTTATTGTGTGCACTCCCGAGAACGAGGTTCTCAGCTTTAAACAAAGGGGAGGAGAAAATTTAAAAGATGCTTGGTATAGAATTTGCAACGCTCATAATAGATCTATCCGAAAGCAATCTACCGTTGTTCTTCTTCGATGTTTTTATGTTGGCATCACCGCTTGGTATAGATTCGTCCTTGATACGATTACCGGTGGAAATTTCTTGATGTGTCCCTCTCTTGATGCTTTCAATGCTATGGGAAATTTAGTGGGCTCACCACCTCTTATGATTAATGAAACAACTTTGACTCTTGAGCATGTCATGGAAAAATTAGATGCTATTGAAAAGAAAATGCTTACTGAAGATCATATTGAAAATATGGATAAAAAGATGCATAATTTTGCCACCAATATTGGGTCAAAAGCAGGAGAAGTTTTTAAGTTGTTAAAAGAAAAGGGAACCGTAATCCATGAAAGAATAGAAGAAAGCCCGTCTTGGATTGATAAACTAGAAGAAATCTTTAGTAATCTAAGCACGACTTTTGCTCCTGCTAAAACTATCAAAAAAACTCCTGTAAAGATTGGCAAGATTACTCAAGTTACCAAGAACAAGGGTGCAACTTCTACTAATAGCAATAAAGAAGATCTTAAGATGATTAGTATTCACCCGGATTTTGTTGAAGCGATAAGAGATCCTTTTGGCAAGAATGCATTTTTAAATTTGTTCCTTGGAGTATTTTCATTGAAAATCTTTATGATAAATCTTTGAAGAATTCTAAGTGTTTGATTGAAGAGTTGGACAAGGATGACAAAACTTAGATCCTTGCTTTATGCCTAGCTAGGGGCGTAAAACAATAGCGCTTGTTGGGAGGCAACCCAATGAATAAAATTTATTTTTGCTTTTTGCTTTCTGTTCTTGAGTATTTGCACAATTATGCTACTGTTATGATTGTGTTTTTGTGTTTTAGTTAGTGTTTGTGCCAAGCAAAGCCTTTAGGATCTTCTTGGGTGATAGTTGTTTGATCTTGCTGAAAAACAGAAACTTTCGCGCTCACAAAAATAATTCTCGTTTTTAATAGAAGCGTGATAAAATACCAATTATTTTTGCAGAATATTAATACACAAATTTCTCAGGTCGTCCTAATTTTTTAGAAATTTTGAAGTTCCATAAGTATTCAAAATATCCAGATTGCTACAGACTGTTCTGTTTTTGACAGATTCTGTTTTCTTTGCGTTGTGTGCTTGTTTTGATGATTCTATGGTTTTCTTTGATGAGTTTTTGCCATAGAAAAGTTGGAATACAGTAGATATAATGCAAGAATAAAATATGAATTGGTTTGATACAACACTTATAGTAGTGATTTGCTTGCTTATAGTAACGGATCTCACGAAGGTTTTGTTGAGTTTTGTGTTATTGAAGTTTTCAAGTTTTGGGTGATGTTACAATGGATGAAGGAATAAGGAGTAAGAAGAGCCTAAGCTTGGGGATGCCCATGGCTTGGGGATGCCCATGACATCCCAAACTATTATCCAAAGAGAAGCAAGCAACTAAGCTTGGGGATGCCCCGAGTGGCATCCCCTCTTTCTTCTAACGACCATCGGTATTTTACTCGAAGCTATATTTTTATTCGTTACATACTATGAGTTTTGCTTGGAGCGTCTTGTATGATATTAGTCTTTGCTTGTTTTGTTTTGCTTTTTACGTCTTGAATCTTTGCTGGACACACCTATTTGAGAGAGCCAAAATTATGCTATGACTTGTTAGAATTGCTTTCTATGCTTCACTTTAACTTTTTATGAGCAATGGATTTGCTCTAGTGCTGCACTTATATCTTTTTGAGCATGGTGTGCTTAGTTATTTTTGAAGAAATGCTTTATTGCTTCACTTAGATTTATTTGAGAGTTAGTAAAACTTTTAAGAAATTCTCTCTTGCTTCACTTAAATTAATTTCAGAGAAAGAAATATTATTCTCATGATCTTCACTTATATTTGTTTGAGCTTATCAAAAGCAACATATGAAAATTAGTCCCAAAGTGATAGATATCCAAGAAGGATATAATAAAAACTTTCATGAAGATCATTGGAAAAAATTAACTTGATTCCTTGTAATAGTTTTGAGATATGATGATGTGATAGGTGAGTCATGTTGATGAGTAATTGTGCTTTAGTAAGAATATTGGTGTTAAAGGTTTGTGATTCCCTATGCAAGCACGGAAGTCAATATATAGTCATGCAATGAAATTACATCCTACTTATGGTGCATTATTCGGTGTTAATTATGCTTAATGCTCGCTTATGAGATTATTCGATTCTTGGTTGGTCGCTTCTCAATATTTTGCTAGCCTTCATTTTGCACTAAGTACGATTACTACTTGTGCATCCAAAACTCTTTAAACCAGTTTTGCCACACGAGTCCACTATATCTACCTATATGCAGTATTCTTTTGCCATTCTAAGCAAATTTGTATGTGCCATCTGTAATTTTCAAAATAAACTTCTCTTTTGTGTGTTCGTACCGCTCGTGAGGCGGTGAGGGGTGGCTCATATTTTCCATGCTAGATGTGTTATTCTCACGATGAGTGTTTATTCACTTGTCATTGCACGAGAGTAAGGCAAAGGTATTAGGGATGCCCAATCCCGAAATGAAAAATGAATTTACTTTATGTTGTCAAATAATAAATTCCTTGGAAAGTGTTGGTATGGAGGGCACCCGTGGATACGGTTAGCCATGGAAAGTGAAAGTATGGTGGAAAAAGGATAAACTTTATTTTCTGTTTGGGAACCGCCTATGATATATCTAGCATGGAAAGTTTTGGGAACTTTAAGTTGTTTTTGTTGGTGGGAAAGGCACACCTCCCAAAATGTTTTTATCTCTAAGTTTTTCGCTTTCAGCTCTAGCACCTCTACAAATCCCTACTTCCCTCTGCGAAGGGACTTTCTTTTACTTTATGCAATTTTTATTTTCAATTTGAGTCTCCATCTTCTCTTATAAAAGCACCAACTAGGAGGCACTATGATCGTACTTGAGTATTAGGTGTAGTTAATATGCGAGTGTGTTTCATGAATGGATCAATGGTTGAGCATGATGGGCTAGGGATAGCTTATTTTAGCGTTGATATTTTGAAAGACATGGTTGCTTGTTGATGTGCTTGAGAATTTAAATCATCATGTCAAAACTAGACTATTGCTTTGAAACATATAAAAGTCCAAATGTCCATGCTATAAAGAAAAGAATATGAGATGACATGTTAGGCAGCATTCCACATCAAAAATTATGTTTTTATCATTTACCTACTCGAGGACGAGCAAGAATTAAGCTTGGGGATGCTGATACGTCTCCAACGTATCTATAATGTTTTATTGTTCCAAGCTGTTATATTATCATTCTTGGATGTTTTATAATCATTTTATAGTCATTTCATATCATTTTTTGGTACTAACCTATTGACATAGTTACTAACCTATTGACATAGTGCCAAGTGCCAGTTGCTGTTTTACATCGCAGGAAATCAATACCAAACGGAGTCCAAACGCAGCGAAACTTTTTGTGGCTTTTTTTGGACCAGAAGATATCCAGTGGGCTGGAGAAGCACCTGGGGGTGCTCCGAGGGGAGCACAACCCACCAGGGCGCGCCTGGAGGCCCAGGCGCGCCCTGGTGGGTTGTGCCCACCTCGGGTGCCCCCGGACTGCCTCTTTGCTCTATAAATACCCCAATATTCCGGAAACCCTAGGGGAGTCGACGAAAATCAATTCCAGCCGCCACAGAGTCCAGAACCATCAGATCCAATCTAGACACCATCACAGAGGGGTTCACTACTTCCATTGGTGCCTCTCCGATGATGCGTGAGTAGTTCTTTGTAGACCTACGGGTCTGTAGTTAGCAGCTACATGGCTTCCTCTCTCTCGTTTGATTCTCAATACAATGGTCTCTTGGAGATCCATATGATGTAACTCTTTTTGCGGTGTGTTTGTTGGGATCGGATGAACTTTGAGTTTATGATCAGATCTATCTTTTTATCCATGAAAGTTATTTGTGTCTTCTTTGATATCTTATATGCATGATTGCTTATAGCCTCGTATTTCTTCTCTGATATTTGGTTTTTGTTCGGCCAACTTGATCTATTTATCTTGCAATGGGAAGAGGTGTTTTGTAGTGGGTTCGATCTTATGGTGCTTGATCCCAGTGACAGAAGGGGAACCGACACGCATGTATTGTTGCTACTAAGGATAAAACGATGGGTTCTATTTCTACATAAATAGATCTTGTCTACATCATGTCATTGTTCTTATTGCATTACTCTGTTTCTCCATGAACTTAATACATTAGACGCATGCTTGATAGTGGTTGATGTGTGGAGTAATAGTAGTAGATGCAGGCAGGAGTCGGTCTACTAATCTTGGACGTGATGCCTATATAATGATCATTGCCTGGATATCGTCATGATTATTTGAAGTTCTATCAATTGCCCAACAACAATTTGTTCACCCACCGTTTGCTATTTTTCTCGAGAGAAGCCACTAGTGAAACCTACGGCCCCCGGGTCTCTTCTTTAATATATTTGCCTTTGCGATCTACTTTTCCTTTGCTTTTATTTCCAGATCTATTAAACCAAAAATACAAAAATACCTTGTTGCAATTTATTTTTATTTGGCGTTCGATCTATTAATATTTACTACTCTCTCACGTCCGTTTGCCAATTTCTGGCGCCGTTGGCTGAAAGGGATTGACAACCCCTTTTACACGTCGGGTTGCGAGTATTTGTTATTTGTGTGCAGGTGTTCTTTACGTAGTGTTGCTTGGTTCTCCTACTGGTATTGTCACAAAAGATTTTCATTGGACTGACACCTAGATCGGATATGAACTCCTTCATCCAGACTCCTTCATTTGCTGCTTCTGAAGATATGTACTCCGCTTCACACGTAGATCCCGCCACGACGCTTTGCTTAGAACTGCACCAACTTACAGCTCCGCCGTTCAATATAAATACGTATCCGGTTTGTGACTTAGAGTCATCCGGATCAGTGTCAAAGCTTGCATCAACATAACCATTTACGACGAGCTCTTTGTCACCTCCATAAACGAGAAACATATCCTTAGTCCTTTTCAGGTATTTCAGGATGTTCTTGACCGCTGTCCAGTGATCCACTCCTGGATTACTTTGGTATCTCCCTGCTAAACTAATAGCAAGGCACACATTAGGTCTGGTACACAGCATTGCATACATGATAGAACCTATGGCTGAAGCATAGGGAATGACTTTCATTTTCTCTCTATCTTCTGTAGTGGTTGGGCATCGAGTCTGACTCAACTTCACACCTTGTAACACATGCAAGAACCCTTTCTTTGCTTGATCCATTTTGAACTTCTTCAAAAATTTATCAAGGTATGTGCTTTGTGAAAGTCCAATTAAGCTTCTTGATCTATCTCTATTGATCTTGATGCCCAATAGATAAGCAGCTTCACCGAGGTCTTTCATTGAGAAACTCTTATTCAAGTATCCTTTTATGCTATCCAGAAATTCTATATCATTTCCAATCAACAATATGTCATCCACATATAATATTAGAAATGCTACAGAGCTCCCACTCACTTTCTTGTAAATACAGGCTTCGCCAAAAGTCTGTATAAAACCATATGCTTTGATCACACTATCAAAACATTTATTCCAACTCCGAGATGCTTGCACCAGTCTATAAATGGATCTCTGGAGCTTGCACACTTTGTTAGCATCCTTTGGATTGATAAAACCTTCGGGTTGCATCATATACAACTCTTCTTCTAGAAATCCATTCAGGAATGCAGTCTGTACATCCATTTGCCAAATTTCATAATCATAAAATGCAGCAATTGCTAACATGATTCGGACGGACTTAAGCATCGCTACGGGTGAGAATGTCTCATCGTAGTCAACTCCTTGAACTTGTCAAAAACATTTCGCAACAAGTCGAGCTTTGTACACAGTAACATTACTGTCAGCGTCGGTCTTCTTGAAAATCCATTTATTCTCGATGGCTTGCCGATCATCGGGCAAATCAACCAAAGTCCACACTTTGTTCTCATACATGGATCCCATCCCAGATTTCATGGCCTCAAGCCATTTCGTGGAATCTGGGCTCATCATCACTTCCTCATAGTTCGTAGGTTCGTCATGGTCAAGTAATATGACCTCCAGAACTAGATTGCCGTACCACTCTGGTGCAGAACTTACGCTGGTTGACCTACGAGGTATAGTAGTAACTTGATCTGAAGTTATATGATCATCATCATTAGCTTCCTCACTGATTGGTGTAGTAGTCACATGAACTGATTTCTATGATGAACTACTTTCCAATAAGGGAGCAGGTACAGTTACCTCATCAAGTTCTACTTTCCTCATAGTTCACTTCTTTCAAGAGAAACTCCTTCTCTAGAAAGGATCCATTCTTAGCAACGAATGTTTTGCTTTCGGATCTGTGATAGAAGGTGTACCCAACAGTCTCCTTTGGGTATCCTATGAAGACACATTTCTCCGATTTGGATTCGAGCTTATCAGGTTGAAGCTTTTTTACATAAGCATCACAGTCCCAAACTTTATGAAACGACAACTTGGGTTTCTTGCCAAACCACAAATCGTAAGGTGTCGTCTCAAGGGATTTAGATGGTGCCCTATTTAACGTGAATGTAGCTCTCTCTAAAGCATAACCCCAAAATGATAGCGGTAAATCAGTAAGAGACATCATAGATCGCACCATATCTATGAAAGTATGATTACGACGTTCGGACACACCATTAAGCTGTGGTGTTCCGGGTGGCCTGAGTTGCGAAACTATTCCGCATTGTTTCAAATGAAGACCAAACTCATAACTCAAATATTCTCCTCCACAATCAGATCGCAGAAACTTTATTTTCTTGTTACGATGATTTTCCACTTCACTCTGAAATTCTTTGAACTTTTCAAATGTTTCAGACTTATGTTTCATCAAGTAGATATACCCATATCTGCTCAAATCATCTGCGAAGGTCAGAACATAATGATACCTGCCGTGAGCCTCAATGTTCATTGGACCACATACATCGATATGTATGATTTCCAATAAATCTGTTGCTAGCTCCATTGTTCCGGAGAACGGAGTTTTAGTCATCTTGCCCATGAGGCATGGTTCACTACCAAGTAATTCATAATCAAGTGATTCCAGAAGTCCATCAGAATGGAGTTTCTTGATGCGCTTTACACCAATATGACCCAAACGGCAGTGCCACAAATAAGTTGCACTATCGTTATCAACTTTGCATCTTTTGGCTTTAATATTGTGAATATGTGTGTCACTACTATCGAGATTCAACAAAAATAGACCACTCTTCAAGGGTGCATGACCATAAAAGATATTACTCATATAAATAGAACAACCATTATTCTCGGATTTAAATGAATAACCGTCTCGCATCAAACAAGATCCAGGTATAATGTTCATGCTTAACGCTGGCACCAAATAACAATTATTCAGGTCTAAAACTAATCCCGAAGGTAGATGTAGACGTAGCGTGCCGACCGCGATCACTGATACATCTCCGTCGTATCTACTTTTCCAAACACTTTTGCCCTTGTTTTGGACTCTAACTTGCATGATTTGATTGGAACTAACCCGGACTGACGATGTTTTCAGCAGAATTGCCATGGTGTTATTTTTGTGCAGAAATAAAAGTTCTCGGAATGACCTGAAACTTCACGGAGAATATTTTTGGAATATATAAAAAATACTGGCGAAAGAATCAACACCAGGGGGCCCACACCCTGTCCACGAGGGTGGGGGGCGCGCCCACCTGCCTCGTGGGCCCCCTGAAGCTCCACCGACCTCAACTCCAAGTCTATATATTCACGTTCGAGGAGAAAAAAAATCAGAGAAAAGGATTCATTGCATTTTACGATACGGAGCCGCTGCCAAGCCCAAATCTCTCTCAAGAGGGCTGTTCTGGAGTCCGTTCGGGGCTCCGGAGAGGGGAATCCTTCGCTGTCGTCATCATCAACCATCCTCCATCACCAATTTCATGATGCTCACCGCCGTGCGTGAGTAATTCCATCGTAGGCTTGCTAGACGGTGATGGGTTGGATGAGATTTATCATGTAATCGAGTTAGTTTTGTTAGGGTTTGATCCCTAGTATCCACTATGTTCTGAGATTGATGTTGCTATGACTTTGCTATGCTTAATGCTTGTCACTAGGGCCCGAGTGCCATGATTTCAGATCTGAACCTATTATTTTTTTATGAATATATGTGAGTTCTTGATCCTATCTTGCAAGTCAATAGTCACCTATTATGTGTTATGATCCGGTAACCCTGAAGTGACAATAATCGAGACCACTCCCGGTGATGACCGTAGTTTGAGGAGTTCATGTATTCACTAAGTGTTAATGCTTTGGTTCGGTACTCTATTAAAAGCAGGCCTTAATATCCCTTAGTTTCCAATAGGACCCCGCTGCCACAGGAGGGTAGGACAAAAGATGTTATGCAAGTTCTTTTCCATAAGCACGTATGACTATATTCAGAATACATGCCTAGATTACATTGATGAACTAGAGCTAGTTCTATGTCACCCTATGTTATAACTATTGCATGAGGAATCACATCCGACATAATTATCCATCACTGATCCATTGCCTACGAGCTTTTCACATATTGATATTTTCTTAGTTACTTTACCGTTGCCACTGTTACAATTACTACAAAACTGCTACTATTACTTTTGCCACCATTACCGTTACTTCCATCCTACTTTGCTACTAAATAGTTTGCTGCAGATATTAAGTTTTCCAGGTGTGGTTGAATTGACAACTCAACTGCTAATACTTGAGAATATTCTTTGGCTCCCCTTGTGTAGAATCAATAAATTTGGGTTGAATACTCTACCCTCGAAAACTGTTGCGATCCCCTATACTTGTGGGTTATCAAGACTATTTTCTAGCGCCGTTGCCGGGGAGCATGGCTCTATTCTTTGAGTCACTTGGGATTTATATCTGTTGATCACTATGAGGAACTTGAAAGACGAAAAAACCAAGATTTATCCCTCAACCATGAGGGGAGGTAAGGAACTGCCATCTAGCCCTGCACTTGATTCACCTTCTATTATGAGTAAATTTGCGACACCTACACCTGCTTTTGATTCTGATAGGTCGCATGTTATTGATAATGCCACTACTGCTTTGCATGATACTTATGATGAAACTACTTCTATGCTTGATAATACTGTGCCATTAGGTGAATTTCTTGATGAACAACTTGCTAGGTGTCGGCGTTCTGGGAACGGGGGTCCCCAGACTTGCCTGCCTGCGGCCCACGGCGTGGCTCTGCGAGCGGGCCCGTACGACCCATCTTCACCAACAAGCATTCAAGACCCTCGCGAGGCGGACGACATAAGACCTCCTCGGGAGCGGCCTCACTAGGCTGGCTCGCGAGGGGCGGAGAGATCAAGGCAAGGCAGACCTCACGAGGTTCTCATGATGTGAGCCATGACAATCGAGACCAGGCGGGCGCCAGCACGCACAATGTCCTTGTTTCCACTTTGGTGCTAAGGAGGCAAGCTCGGGCGAGGAGTGCCGAGGCGTCAAGCAAAAGTTTCCATATCGGTGCAATGAGACCAAGACCAGCAGGATGGCAAGATGGAGGTCACCATGGATCCCAAGGCGGCGTCACCACCAGAGCCTTTGGCAGGCGAAGACTGCTTTTGTCAAGATAGCTTGTACTAGATGTCCCCTTTCAAAATGGCCGTTGTTGGCTCCCTTCCCGCTCAATATTTGGGGAGAGGACCAGGGCCTCTATAAATAGGATTAGCCACCACATTAGGAGGCAACAGAGCCTCACCCATCTCATCTTGGCTAGATCCAACCCATCCACACACCCACCAGGCACAAGAACACCTCACCCACTACGAAAAAATACACTTCCGTGATGATACGTGTTTGTCACAGTAGGTCACGTTTTCTGTCATGCATGTACATCCATGACAAATTTATGACAGAATCAAGATAGTCATACCTGTGCTATCGTAGAAGTGTTCCATGACATTACCAAAATTATCATCATGGAAGTGTCTACTTCCATGACGATAAATCGCGCGTCACAGAAGTGCTTTCGTCAAGGGTGACGGACACGTGGCATCCACCGTAATGGAACGCCGTTAAGCTATCGAGTCCGGTTTTGGATCCGATAACCCGTTAACAGCCCCGACCAATGGGAATTTTCCACGTGTAAAATCATCATTGGCTGGAGGAAACACATGTCGGCTCACTGTTGGGACAGATGTCATCCACTCATTGGACCAAAAGCGCCTATGATACGTCGACACGTGGCACGGCCCAACAGAGGCCCATTCCTGTGAAAAGGCCGGCCCGTTTGAGTTGGTCAAAAGGTGGTGGGCCGGCCCACGGAAAGCCTGTTAACTGCCTGTTCGCATATAGCCCATTTATAGCCCGCTAACCCAGGGCCCGTTTACGGCCTATCCGAATTAGGCCCAGTAGCGTCATCTGGGCCGTCCAATATAATTCCAGCCCATTTTAAGTTTCGGCCCATTTATGGCCCATGACGTCTTTCGGCCCATATGAGGCCCTTTGTAACTCTTGGCCCATTAATGGCCCGTGGTGAAACTGGCCCATAATAAACAGTGTATCACTTTATACCCATTAACGGCCCATTATTCCATTGGGCCGTTTCCAGCCCACATCATCTTCCGGCCTTCTCAGGGCCCATTTATTCTTGGGCTCATTTCCAGCATTCGGTTACTTACGGCCCGTTACTGCCATTTTCTGCTTGTGGGCCAAATTCAACCCGTGGTTACAGTCGGCCTATTTGTGGCCCGTTAATACGTCAGGCCATTTTCATAGCGTCATCAAATACGGCCTATTAACGATGGCCCGTTATGGTCGGCCCATGAACGGACGACTCCAACTCTAGCCCGTTTACGACCATAATGCGGTCTGTTTTTGGCCCATGTTTGGCCAATCGATCATACGGCCCGTCTAAGGCCCGTTGATGATACGGCCCGTAGAAGGCCCATTGTTTCTATGGAGCGTAGAAGGCCCATTGTTTCTACGGCCCGTAGGAAGCCCAGTGTCACTACAGTAAATATGTAGCCCATGGCCTGTTAAAGGCAGGAAACTACTATAGGTTTAGACCTGCTAATGGCCCAAGATGATTATAGGCCCACGTTTTGGCTCATATGAGTAACGGGCCGGCCTGAAGACCGACAACACTGAGATCCACTGAACCTTCCGGCCTAAATTACAGCATACCGACCAAAGAATAAACCTAGACTATACAACAAAGAAATTACGGCATATTACATCCACTGGGAATCAAAGTTCACTACTGGTGATAATAAAGCGCAACATGACTGCGGATTACATACACTTGGCATCAAAGGTCACCACCAGTGCATATAAACGCGCCGATAAAAGAATATACAAAACTGAGAGCACTTCAGAAGGCACTAGACCTGGCAAGCTCGGGCCCCGCAAGCAGCCGAACAAGCTGATGAGACCTCAGTTGTGTCAACGATAGATGCTTCATCCCTAGCTGTATGGCACCATAGTGCGCAAGGCAGTCCCCTGACATCTTCATTACATCTTTGACTTCAAGTCGGAGCTGAGCTGAAGCAAGCCTTTCCGCTTTAAGTTGAGACTGAAGAAGTCGAACTGATTGAGGCAGCGACTGCACAGAGGTTGTCTCACACCTGCTGGTGAGTAGCTTCAACTCACTGTCTTCATCAAGACAGGACCTTGGGGTCATCTCGCTGTCCTCAAGATGGTTTGGCTCACTATCTTTCCTAAAGTTCTGCCTGGCATAAGAGATACGACTCTGAAAGAGAAACAAGGAGACACGTAACAGGTTTCACAATTATATAAGCAAATAAATGGATCTGTTCTGCATAAGGAACATGTTTTTACAACTACAATTTAAAACTGGTAGTTGTTGCAAACATCCAATCAGATGTAAACAGCAGTGGAGGAAATGATGCCTATCCAAATCTATACTAGAAACAAGTTTGAAGGCTTGAGAAGGATGAACTTACATTACATGTTAACACGGGCTGGACAAAGCCCTTCTCCATGTTGATGGAAAGATAATTCAATAAATTCCCCAAAGAAAATTCTTTATAAGCGTTGCCATTATTCTACATTTTGCAAAGAGTAAATATAGATCAAATAATATTGGAAGAAATAGAGGATAATGAAGCTCAGGTGCAGACTGATGATACATAATCAAATAGCAATTAATTAAGTACAACGTTACAAGGCAAAAGGTACTGACAAGAGGAATGCAGACATCAACGTGTGCAGTGGCATTGGCTTTATTCAACATTTTGGTAAGAGTAAATGTAGATATGATAATTTGGAGAACGTGGAGGGCAGGGCAGATAAGATGCAGAGTAATGCTAGACAATCAACTATCTCGCGATGCATGTACAGTAATACCACCACCGTCCGTTATTAGTTGTCGCTCAAATGAATGTATCTAGCACTATTAAGTTCTAAATACATCCAATTGATCAACAATTAATTCGATACAGAGGGAGTACATGAAAACAGGTACTTACGTGAGCAATCCAAAACTTCATAACCATTGTGTTAATTCTACATTTATCTAAGGGTAAATATAGATCTTATAATTTCAAGCAAAGGGAGGATAAAGAAGCGAACATTTACAGTGATGCTACATAATCGAACAGCAATGAGTGTAAGTATGCTGACAAAGGGCAAGAGGTACTGACAAGAGCAATGCAGAGCCCAGTATTGTCGTGAGATCCTATGATCCTTTGAGCAAGGAGATTCATCTGAAATTAGTTTTCATACAAGAGAGAAGGTAAGGCACATGCAGAAATTTAGGAGTTCAAACTTTGAATATATCATAGACAGTACCTGACGGTGGGTTGTCAGCAGTTCTAATAGGGGTTTGGCCACTGGACTAGGGGCAAAGTCTATTACAATTGGGCCTGTGTTTTCTATGGCTGCTGATCTATCTGATTTAACAAGCATCACTACCTTCTTCAAATACCTAGTTTGTACTCCTTGAGGATCTGCAATCACCCTCTTCCTTTTTGACATCTATTACGAAAGAACAACATTTGACTGGAAAAACATAGTATGACGACACATGGAATAGGTACAGAAAATGGATAGGTATGGCATATACTCATATATGATGCTTAAACTAAGCAGATGGTGTAACAAAGTAGAAGTAATGCAAGAGGTCAGATGTAAAATATGTGCGACCAATTCAACCTTGCCAAGTTAGAGCATGCACCTTGATGGGTGAATAAGATAGACCATCCTCCACCATGCCAAGTTTGTTAGCCAGTGGATTGTTCCGCAATATTCCTCTCGTGCGCCCATTCTCATATTCATTTTGATAATGTTCAATACCTGACATGCATGAAAACATAAAAACAAGTGAGATTATCTTTGTAATGCAGAAGTGATTCTAATCCAATACTTCCTCCTTGTAAACCCCTTTGTGCTATCTCTGCAATTCTTCTAAGAGGTGCCATGCATGCTGTAATTTGGTGTGTGCATTAATATAATGTGGCCTACTACTCAAAATATGAGAGCTCCAGAAGTGATGATACTTCGCAGATGACAGCTTCAACATATAGTAAAGAAGAAGAAGTCAACCTGACCCGACAGATTCAAAATATACTAAGGGAGAATAACTCGACCTGACTAGTCGACCGCAAGAGAAGAGGATCATCTTAAAGAAGAGCAGAAGGGCAATCAGATTGAAGATATTACAAGTCTTTCTATACAATGTCGGTTGGCCACCCATGATGAACCAGAGCGCACAGAGAAATACTATTCCTTCTGGTCTCTCCATATGTGGCTCACATGCATTTCAAAACTAAAGTAGGAACATTTAGGTGACCAATTAAACATCTCTCAGTTTTACTAATATCAGCATAATATCATATTTGAATTTGTACAACTAAGCTTGTTTAGCTCGATGGGTGGAGCAGTGCTATTACGACACGAACCACGTAGGCTGATCGTGGTCATCATAAAATGGGGAAACCGTAAGCATTATGAGTATAGTGTTGACCATGGCAGTGGATGGCAGATCTGAAGCTACAAACCGCGCAAAGGGTAGTTAGCAACTGATATTTGCTTTGAAATAACAACTAAGATTTGGTATGGACAAGAAAGTACAGTCAACAAGTGACAAAGAAATACAATTCTGCTGTCTCTCTATATGTCGCGACATGCATTTGGAAACTCAAGTGGGACCTTTAGCTAACCAATTAAATGTGTCTGTTAACTAATATCAGTATCATATCACAATCATATTTGAACAACTAAGCTTTGGAATTTTGAGTGTTGTGCTGTAACGCCCTGATTTCGATGCGCCAAGTGTCTTCCAGTTATTCGCCGTCGTTGCCATGTCATTTGCTTGCGTGTTGCATTTTGCCATGTCATCAGATGCATTGCATCATCATGGTTTTCAAAACTTGCATCCGATCTTTTTCCCCGTTGTTTGTTTCACGATCTCACACTCTCACCCGCGCCGGTTGCACCTCTCAGGCCTCGTTTCGTGAGTGGCATAAGGATGTTCTCGGAATGGGATGAAACTTGGCGTGCGGTGTTGTTTTAGAGTAGGTAGACCGCCTGTCAATTTTCATTCCATTTGGAGGTCGTTTGACGCCCTAACGGTTAACCGTGTAGCCCTAAAGCCCTATTTTGTTGCAGCCCGGCACCCCTCCACAACATCCCATTAGCCCATCCAAACCCTCTCCATACTCTCGGTCGTTCGATCGTGATTGTGTGGGTGAAAACCGCTCCTCATTTGGACTCTCCTAGCTCCCTCTACATATATAAACACCTCCCCCTCCGAAATTCGCGGTCTAACCCTAGTCATCTTCCTCCTCGCGCCGCCGGACATCTCCATCCGCGCCGGACATTTCCGCCGGACACGTCGCTTCGGCCTATCGGCAGCCGCCACGTCAGCTCCCCCACCGCCTCAGCCACTCGGGCGTCGCCACCTCAGCCCGGGCCACGCCCCCGCCTTCGCCGCCACCCGCGCGGACCCGCCGGGGCCCGAGGCCGCCCCCCCGGGCCGCACCCGGGCCGCCTCGCCCCTAAGCGCCCGCAAGCCACCGCCGGAGCTCCTCCCATGGCGCCGCCCCGCGCCTCGGCTCCGCACCTCGCCGGCGCGCCGCACCGCGCCGCCGCGCGCGCTGCCCTGCCGCGCCAGCGCCGCCTCCAGCCGCCGCCGCGTGCGCCATGCCCCGCCGCCGCGCGGATCTCGCCGCCGCCGCGCGCGAAGCTCCCTGCCGCCTCCCGCGCCGGGATCCAGCCTGATCCGGCGAGATCCGGCCCGGATCCGCCATCTCCGGCGAGCCCCGCATTCTTCCCCGACAGCTTCGGTGAGCCTCGGTTCCCGTGCCCCGTTGACTTTCCCAGGAGGTCGAATTCTACCATGTCCCGAGCTCCCTCTAACATTCTCATGCCATCTTCATCATGTCACATGTTCGTGCCCGTTGATCCGTTTTGCATGTATGATATATCAAAATGTTCATCATGTGATGCGTGTCATATTGTTGTACTATGGCATGCTTGTCTGAGTTTATCTTGATGCCCTAATCATCGTTGCAAGAGTGCTATATGCTGTTAACCTGCTGAGAACTGTTATAACTTGCTGTTTTGTTATTTTCATTGCATTTTGTGTGTGCATCCTATGAGCATGATGTCTACATGTGTTTTAAACAATAACATGCCATATTTATAGTGGTGTAAGTCTTGTATTTTTAGGAGCTCTGTGGTGACTAGCACAAGCATGCAAAGTAGGCCTCATGATGTTGCTATTTTCATTCACTTAGTGATTTTGCTAAGTCCTTTTCGTGCTGTTATTTTGATGCCATGTAAACTTGTAGCTACCATGAGATACATGCTTATTTTGAGTTACTTCAGTAAGGATGTTTTGCACATATGGTTATGCTCTATCCATTCATGCCTCTGGTTGAAATTATGGATTGATCTAGGTTGTCGTCACCATGCTCTACTTTTTTTTATATGTTATTCCTGGCAGATTGTTATCATGAGATTCACTTTTGCCTTGTGATTTGCTAGTGGTCCATGCATCCTATGAACTTGCTCTTGCCATGTTTAGTTTAATGAACATGTCTTCTTACTTTTGGTATGCTTGTGTTGTCATGAAATCCCTTGTGGTGAGTGAATCGAGCTTGCTAAGTTGCTATCATGAATCTGTTCCTGCCATGCTTTGTTTTTCTCGTCTGAAACTGGTCACATAACTTGCTATCTATACATGGGTGCCATCTTATTTTCTGTGCCTTTTTGGCTCATGTTCAGTAAGTGAGTTTTGTGAAGTGCCTTTAGTACTAGCATTACATGCCTTTGTTTGCTATGTTAAGTTCCTGTAGAATGTTGTCTGCTTGCTCTAAACATTGCTTCCTGATGTTGTTTTTGACATGTTAGTATTTTCACCAAGTCTGTGAAGCTGATATCTTTTGTACTTTTGCCATGCTTGTTTGAACCTGTTCTAGTATTTTGTAGCCGGAGCTCAGTGTTCATGTTTTCTCAAGATTCTCTTGTACTTCACTTCCATGCCATTTATTTTCATGTTGGGGTGCTGTAGCATATTTTCTTGATGCATCTTAAGTGCTTAGTTGCTGTTTTGGACAGCTTGTCCTTTAAACTTGTTTCGTGTGTATGTGTTGAACCGTTGCTTCGTTTTGCGCATGCTCTCTATGAAACTTGCTTAGTTTTGCATGTAGTTTCATGTTACCTTGTTGTATCCATGTTTTGAGTGTGTCTGCTTGATGTTTGTATGCATTTTGCATCAATGCCATGTTTAACTTGTTTTGCTCATATCTTATAGGCCGTAGCTCCGAATTAAATGAACTTTATATGTAACTTGACTAGAAAACCGTGTAGATCATGTTGGTGCATTTTAACTTGATGTTTAACAACTTAAATATTGTGTTCTAATCAGTTCTGGACCAATTTTGAAAATTGCATATGGGGAGTTTCCGGAATTGTTATATGTTGATTCCGGCCTCATATAAACTTGCTTTGATGTGTTGTTCTTGTATGCATCATCTCTTGCCATGAGTAGCTTCATGTAGCCTTGTCATGCATCATACTTGGTTGAGCATCATGCCATGTTTATGTGTTGTGTGTTTACCATGTTGTTTGCTTCTTTCCGGTTGTGCTCCTTCTCGATAGTTCCTGTTTCATTGCGATTGTGAGGATTCGTTCGACTACGCTTGGTTCGTCTTCGTGGCTTCATCTTCTTCATGGACTCGTTCTTCTTCCTAGCAGGATTTCAGGCAACATGACCGTCACCTTGGATCTCACTACTATCTTTGCTATGCTAGTTGTCTCGATGCTATCGCTATGTCGCGCTACCTACCACTTGTCTATCAAGCCTCCCAAATTGCCATGAAAATCTCTAACCTTTTTACCCTTCCTAGCAAATCGTTGTTTGGCTATGTTACCGCTTTGCTCAGCCCCTCTTATAGCGTTGCTAGTTGTAGGTGCAGTTGCAGGTTGTTCCATGATGGGACATGGATATCATGAACTTTGTTGGGATATCACAATATCTCTTATGCATCTATATACTTGGTAAAGGGTGGAAGGCTCGGCCTTATGCCTGGTGTTTTGTTCCACTCTTGCCGCCCTAGTTTCCGTCATACCGGTGTTATGTTCCTTGATTTTGCGTTCCTTACGCGGTTGGGTGTTATGGAAACCCCTTGACAGTTCGCTTTGAATAAAACTCCTCCAGCAAGGCCCAACCTTGGCTTTACATTTGCCTAACAACCTATTACCCTTCCCTTGGGTCGGCCAACCCAAGGGTCATATTTATTTGAACCCCCCGGGCCAGTGCTTCTCTAAGTGTTGGTCCGAACCGGGCAGCCTGCGGGGCCACCTTGGGGCTACTTGAGTGCTAGTTTTACTCGTAGCTTGACCTATCCGGTGTGTCCTGAGAACGAGATACGTGCGACTCCTATCGGGATTGTCGACACATCGGGCGGCTTTGCTGGTCTTGTTTTACCATTGTCGAAATGTCTTGTAACCGGGATTCCGAGACTGATCGGGTCTTCCCGGGAGAAGGAATATCCTTCGTTGACCGTGAGATCTTGTGATGGGCTAAGTTGGGACACCCCTGCAGGGTATAAACTTTCGAGAGCCGTTCGCGCGGTTATCTGGCAGATGGGAATTTGTTAATACCCGGCTATAGAGAACTTGACACTTGACTTAATTAAAGTACACCAACCGCGTGTGTAACCGTGATTGTCTCTTTTCGGGGTTATACGAGAGGAGAACACGGTTTGTGTTATGTTTGACGTAAGTAGGAGTTCAGGATCACTTCTTGATCATTACTAGTTGGCGACCGTTTGCTTAGCTCCTCTTCTCGCTCTTGTTTCGTAAGTTAGCCACCATACTTTGCTTAGTCGCTGCTGCAACCTCACCACTTTACCCTTTCCTTACCCATTAAGCTTTGCTAGTCTTGATACCCATGGTAATGGGATTGCTGAGTCCTCGGGGCTCACAGATTACTACAACAACAGTGGCAGGTATAGGTTATGCGATGATCATGACGTGAGAGCGATGTTTACTTGAGTTGGAGTTCTTCTTCTTCGTCGATCTTGGGTTAGGTTCCTGGTCGGTAGCCTGGGCTAGCAGGGTGGATGTCGTTTGAGTTTATGTTTGTGTTTTTCATCTGTAGGCGGATGTTGTTATCATGTATGATGTTGATGTAATCTTGGGGCATTTGTGCCTTATGTATGTATCCCCAACTATTATGTAAGGGTTTGATGTAATGATATCCACCTTGCAAAAGCGTCTTCAAGATGCGCTTCTATCCTTGGTGGGACCTTCGAGTTTCTTTAGGATAGGGTCGCATCTTGGGCGTGACAAGTTGGTATCAGAGCCTCGACCGACCATAGGAGCCCCCTCGATTGATCGTATAGCTTGGCCGTTGTTGAGTCTAGAAAAAAAACTTTTTCGGAGTCTAGTTATATTGGAGAGTAGGACTTCTTTTTACTCCTCAGCCCCTTCGCCGCTCTGGTGAGAAATCTTGACGTAGGTGTTTTGAACTACTCCTCTTCCCCTTCAAATTGTTCTTTAGGCCCACACAGTTAGTTTTCGTTGGTTGTCCATCCTCTTTCCAATCCGGCACACTTCTCTTCGAGTTGATTCGACCCTCGTTGTCTTTTGGGAGATCAATCCTCAGCTCTTTTCGATCGACGTTGTTTCCCTGTCCGAAATTGTCTTTGTTTTTCCCACCCGCCCACCCTTCTTCTTCTCGGAACCGGAGTCCGTAATCGAGTATCCATCCTACTCGTGCGAAGCCTTTGCATTCTCTGCTCAATCATTTCAACCGGCGCTTCTCTATTCAATTATTCGTCATTCCAGTTGCCTGTGTTTCCCCCTCCCACCCTTTTTATTCCTGGAGTCTGAGCCTCTATTCGAGCATCAATTTCATTCGTGCGGAGCATCTTCAGTATTTCCTCAATTTTCTCAACCGGTGAATTCTCGTATAGTTAATCATCGTTTTCTCGTTTTCCTTCCGGAGGTTTCAATTCAAGTATTCGGTGTTGATCATATTTTTTCCCTCAGCTCAAATGTTGCCCCTTGCTTGTTCGCCTCTCACCATTTAATCGTTCCGGAGTGATGAAGACATCTCAGAAGAATAGTGTTTGCATTCAATCTTTTCAAGGTTGTCACCTCATTCATGTCCCTCAGTTGTTCCGGTGCATCATCTCTCTCTCCAACGATCCATTCTCGACGGTGTTTTCTTTTCAGTGGGCCCGAACCCACAGGTCTTTTCCGAGGATCTTACCTGACTCTTCTGATTTTCCCGGAGGTATTCTCAAGTTCTCTTGAAATTTGACGTAAGTATGAATTTCATCAGTCAGATGCCTTCTCCAAGATAGCTTCCAAATTCTTTTATGTTCGGTTCAATCTTTCCTCTTTTTTATTCTCTCAGAGTGTTTAAACAAATTCTTCAAGGTGTTTCTCGTCGTCATTCTCATCATTTGAAGACCGAAGTAGAGTTTTCCCTAAATCTTGTCTGTTCTCCCGGAGATTCGCGGTGCTAGCTCGATGTTATCCTCTCAAATTGTTTTCAATCATGCAACTTCTTTTCAATCATTCGATGCATTTCGGGAGTTGCTTTCTCTATCGATCATCCGGAGGCCATCATTTCGGAATATTTCTTTGTTCCAAGTTTTTCAGGTTCGTTCTACAACTATTCTATATTCATGTCTTTTCGTTCGTCTCCATATTCTTCCGGTGCTTTGCTCTTTAATCAGTTTGCGATCTCTTCGTTCTCTTGTCTCTAAATTCCCTCAAGTATCTTCGTGCTTTCCTAATTCTTCCTGGTGATTCATTCTCCTTCGTCGTTCAATTTTGAATTCTTATGGTGGCTCGTTCAAGATTCCTTCTGTTGTTATCGTATCAATTCATTCGTTCTTTCCAGTCCTACCGGTGGTTCATGAAGATTATCCCAAGTGTTTCCATCTTTTCTTTCCCGGAGTTCAAAGTTTTTCTGGACCATCTCGTCGGAACCTCCATCTTAATCATCGCAAGGCTTTAATCTTATTCTTTTCATCCTTCAATTCTATCTCATCATCCTTTTGCTACCGGAGTTCTTCATGGTGGTTCATCATGAGTTAATTCATTCTTCAAGTGTTCATCAAGATTCTTGTTAGTGGAGGAGCGCAAGCATCTTTTCCTCTTGCATCTCCAAGTGCAATTAATTCTTCATATTCTTTTGAAGTGGAGTTTTGCATTTCATCGTTCTTCTCAGCTATTCAATCATTTTCGTTTGTGGCCGGTTATCACCTCATAATTTTGAGATGTTTCCATAAGCCCACTACAAGCTTATTCTTTTCATTGTTGAATTTCCAACAACTTCGTTCAATCCTTCCTTGCAAGGATCCATCTCAACTCAATTGTGGTAGAAGATGTCGTCTTCTTCTCCGTTCTTTTCATTCAACTATTTCAATTCTTCTGGAGGCGTTGTGTTGTCCCTCTTGTCAAGTATCGTTCCATCTTGTTAAGTTCATGTTCTTTTCCCTTCCATGTTAAGCCGGAGTGCTGCCGGAATTCTTTCGTTCTTATTCCTTTCTAACCAGTGGTTTCAGAGTCTATGTTATTCATTGAGCTCTTGATTCTTATCATAATCATCGTTTCTCTTTCCTACTCGAGTGTTCTCGACTTTCTTCTCTTTCCCTCTTGAGCTCTTGTTTCACCTCTTCCTCTTTCTCTCCCGTGTCGTTCCTAAGATCACGAGACGAGATCTCTTGTTAGTGGAGGAGAGTTGTAACGCCCTAATTTCGATGCGCCAGGTGTCTTCCAGTTATTCGCCGTCGTTGCCATGTCATTTGCCTGCGTGTTGCATTTTGCCATGTCATCAGATGCATTGCATCAACATGTTTTTCAAAACTTGCATCCGATCTTTTCCCCGTTGTCTATTTCACGATCTGACACTCTCACCCGCGCCCGTTGCACCTCTCGGGCCTCATTTCATGAGCGGCATAAGGATGTTCTCAGAATGGGATGAAACTTGGCGTGCGGTGTTATTTTAGAGTAGGTAAACCGCCTGTCAATTTTCGTTCCATTTGGACGTCGTTTGACGCCCTAATGGTTAACCGCGTAGCCCGAAAGCCCTCTTTTGTTGCAGCCCAGCACCCCTCGACAACAGCCCATTAGCCCATCCAACCCCCTCCATACTCTCGGTCGTTGGATCATGATCGTGTGGGCGAAAACCGCTCCTCATTTGGACCCTCCTAGCTCTCTCTACCTATATAAACACCTCCGCCTCCGAAATTCACAGTCTAGCCCTAGTCATCTTCCTCCTCGCGCCACCGGACATGTCCATCCGCGTCGGACATGTCCGCCGGACACGTCGCTTCGGCCAATCGGCAGCCGCCACGTCAGCTCCCCCGCTGCCTCAGCCACTCAGGCGTCGCCACCTAAGCCCAGGCCACGCCCCCGCCTTCGCCGCGACCCGCGCGGACCCGCCGGGGCCCGAGGCCGGCCCGCCCCGGCCCGCACCCGGGCCGCCTTGCCCCCGAGCACCCGCAAGCCGCCGCTGGAGCTCCTCCCATGGCGGCGCCCCGCGCCTCGGCTCCGCCCCTCGCCGGCGCGCCGCCGCGCCCACTACCCTGCCGCGTCAGCACCGCCTCCACCCGCCGCCACGTGCGCCATGCCCCACCGCCGCATGGAGCTCGCCACCGCCCCGCGTGAAGCTCCCTGCCGCCTCCCGCGCCAGGATCCGGCCGGATCCGCCATCTCCGGCGAGCCCCGCATTCGTCCCTGACAGCTCCGGTGTGGTGGTTTTGTCACGGGAGATGTCCTAGAGAAAGGACTTAGTCATGGAGCCATCGCTACGGGTTAGCTTAAAGTGGTTAAAGCAGACAAGGGATGCAAGAGAGTTTTATACTAGTTCGGCCCCTTACAATGAAGGTAAAAGCCTTCGTCTAGTTGTGATGGAATTGATGGGGTTTCGATGACCAAGGAGCGAATACACTTTGCCCGAGTCTCGAGTTGTTGTCCGTCCTCTCTGAACCGCCGCCGGGTCGTCCCCTTATATACATGGGTTGACGCCCGCCGGTTTACAGAATCCTGAGGCCGGCTCATAATCGTGTGTGGCTAGGTCTCTGCTACTTCTATCTCACAACACAAGTTTACATGTCAATGCCGGTTTATGTCTACAGGCCTTAAACTGGCTTTGGGCCCTGGGCCTTCATGAAGCGTCACCGTCTGTCTTCATGGACTTCAGATACAGATGAACTACTTATGGGGTTAACCCGGCCTCTCCTGGCCGGTTTACGCCCAGAGGTAATATCCCCAACGTTAGGCCCCAGATTGATTTGAACTGGTTCATGTCAATCCTCAATACTTAAGAAAATTTCTTCTTCAACATCTTCACACAATCTTGTAAACCGCCGTGACATCATCTTCTAGAATCATGGTAAACCGCCATGACGTCACCTGTCATTAATAAGCCTCCGACAATCGAGGCGACAACTCTGCCTCATATCCAAGATTTAGGCTCCTTGATTTTCGCGCCTGACGCTTATCTTTCCGCCCTTATAAATAGGGCGAGGGGGTCTTTCCATCCCCCCCGTATCTCTTCACCTCGTCATCTTCCTTGCGCTGCCCGACCTTTGGAGCTCTGTCGCCATCGTCGACCTTCGCTTCTGCCTCAACTCCAGCCGCTACATCACCCTGAACGCACCAGAGAATCGCGGCGCCTCTGCGCTCTTCCATCAGCATCGGTAAACCTTCTTTCCTTCCGCCATAGATCTGTCATTAAGGTTTCAGTGTTCATCGGTGTTCGTCGTTGTGCAATAGCTCTTTGATTCAAACCTTGATATTTATCCTGCATGGCGATAGCCGTAGCCCTTCTTTTCCATCCATGCATCTCGTTTAAGTAGAAAATCCCATCTGAACCTTCATCAACTGCTTCGGTACCAATATTTATGTCTAAATATATTTTCATTTTCTGACATGCGGTAGATCCAAAATTATAATGCCAACTTGTGAAACCTATTTTTTCCCTTCACTTATACATCTTTAATACCAGATTGGGCGGTTTTACTTCATATACAAAATGATGACCCAGTAGATACCATTAGTCCCCTGTTGAACCGCCAATGCTTTCATCTTTAATACCAGATTGGGCGGTTTTACTTCATATACAAGACTTGGTTTTACTGCATGGATACATCCCCATCTGATGAAAACCCCCTGCCGGGTTACCGCCCTGAACGCCTTAGCAACACACATCCTTTTCCTCAGAGGTTGACGGCAAGAGAAAGGGCCAACTATGCTCCCCAATTATCAAAGCTTAGAGCCTTCATGGCGAACGGTTTGACAGGAGTTGATCTTGCTCGTTGCTGGATAAGCTGGAGTATTCTGCCCTTAAGCCGGTGCTCCGGTTTGATGTGTGAGTATACGGGGAGTTTGAAGGATGCTCAGCGGCACATTGACATTCAGCTTACAGATGCAGAAGTCACTGAGGCTGTAAAAAAGATACTGAACGAACCGGAGGCTGTTTGTGCCCAAACCGGACTACTCCCTTTCTGCACCTTCAACAAACCACCAGCTGTAAGAATCATATAGTCTTTTTATCTAAAGTTGCTTCTGTCCAAATATTCTCTGAAAGTGTGATTATTTTATGACAGGGTGATGATCCGTTCTGGAACAAGAAACCATCCCAAGACAAACCAGCGAAGCCGCAAGATAAACCGGTGAAGCCAGTTCATCCAAAGACCAAGGTTATTAAAAAATCTGCCAAGAGAAGGACCACTGCATCCTCCGATCCACCAGTTGATGACGATGCGGGTAACCCAGAACCAGAGGTAGAACTTGACTCTCTTGGTTCATTTTTCTTACATCTCATTGACAATGATTATTATCAGAACGACGTTGAAGGCAGTCATGCTGAGGACGTAGAGGTAACCATTCTTTCCTACGATTCAGATCCTCTGCCAACATCAAAAATCCGTCAAGCAAACCGGAAAGTAAAATTTTCTCACCCTCTTGCTTACTTGGACCCAAACTTTCTTTTGAAGACGCAGCAGCACGAAGCTCGCCGTACAACCCGGCACAGTGGCCAGGTAGTTACCTCCGCCGGTTTACCGAACAGTCCGGTTCGGAAACGCCGATCAGAGGTCTCTTATCCCATTGATACTTCATGCCCAAAAGCAGGTTGTTTCCGGCAGCCTCTTAACCCGTCTGATTCAAATTATCAGGGTACTTCTCACTCATCCTCTGGCGAGTCATCGGCCACGCAGCTTCCACCCCTCAAAACAGTTCCTGGGTGAGCTATGCACGTGTCTTTATTCTTGATGTGTTATCTTTACATACTGTACTGATCCTTATGTCTGTCTTTTCTCAGCGCCAAGCCAAGGCCCAGCAAGAAGGCTCGGTTAAGCAAACCGGTTGATGATAATGTAGCTGCTGAACCGGAAACAACTCCAGATCCGGAAGAAACTGATGCTGACGACATGCTTAACGATCCGCCGCCTCAAGACCATGACTTCCTTGCCGAACAAGTGCAAGTTGACACTACAAGCCATGCAGACCGGCCAACCAGCCCTGTCCGAACTGATGACAAACCGGCCAGTCCGGTTAAGGATACTGACAAACCGCCAACTCCAGCGAAGGCTGCTAATGATCAAGATGATGACATTATGATTACTGGCACTGGCCACACCACTCCTGGCAACTCTGTCGCTTTGTCAAAGCATACTGCCAAGGACAAGCTCTCTGCTATCGGCAAAGGTAAATGGAATGCCGATTTATCAAGCTACGCCCATCTCAATGCTCAAGACATTCACTTTGGCTTCTTGAACCGTCTATATACCAACCGTGACTATGAAGCTAGTTTGGTAAACTTGATGAAGGAGCGATATGAGGTAACTACTATTTTTCTCTTTTGTCCAATTGCAGTTTATCAACTCCTAGTAGCCCCCAAGTGACGGTTTATGATACCAATCTAAACCGGGACTTTGTCATAACTTAACTTTGCATATTTAGCCTCTAGGGACCAGAATTCTTCTTTATGATGAACCGGTTCCTTAAAATTTGCCATACTGCTCTTTCACCGGTATAGCCCCCAAGGGCCGGTTTAACTTTATAAAGATGAACCGGGACTGTATAAGAATTCCCATACCAACAGTTTTTGAGCAAACACACATTAGCCCCCAAGCGCTAATATTAATACTTGTATTGTGCTTGGGACTTGTAGAAATTTCTCATAAGGAGCAAATATGCATTAGCCCCCAAGTATCAAGGGCATAACTTGTTATGTGCTTGGTACTTCAAATATGTACTGTCAACTCATTATGTATCTGTCTCTTTATAGGCTGAACTGAGCAAGAAGGAAAGCCAAACCGCTGATCTGCAAGAGAACATCAAGTCTCAACAGGCCGAAAATTCCAAAGCAAAAGATGAGCTGACGAGCGCCTTAGCCGCTATGGAAAAGCTAAAGGAGAGATTCGCCAAGGAGCGAGCAGATTGGAACACAGAGAAATCCGCTTTGCGGAAAAGAGCTGAAGACGTTGAAGCAGCTCTCAAACCGGTGGTAGACGAGCTGACTGGCATAAAGCGGCAGATACATGCCATGACTGCTGCTGTGTTTGGTAAGCATCCTTACTTTATACTTTCAACATATCTTCCCATGCGTTGCCGGTTTGCTAATGTTTGCCATGATGCAGGAACTCGCATTAGTCATCTGGGCTCTGATGTTCAGAAGAAGCTGAAGGCTGCCTACACGCTGATAGAACAACTGTATACCGGCGCACAACGAATTATCTGCACCACTTCTCACAATAAGCCGCCCCCGACGTTAATCAAGGATACCTTAGACAGGCTATCTATGCTGCCTGCCCGGGTAGAAGAGCTAAAGAGGTCTGCTGCAAGGGCTGGCGCTCTGACCGCACTAACCCGGGCAAAAGCATGGGTGCCTGATCTTGATCCGACGGACGTGGCTAAAGGCTACCCAAGCTTAAAAGAAGACGGATCAGAATTTTGCACTGAAGATCTCCGCGCCATAAACCGGGAAGTACGTCCACTGGCTTGTCAACTTGCTGAAGAGGCTGATCTTTCATTTTACCAGGCGAGTTATGATACCAATAACAAGCGGGTTGCTGCACCAACTCCTGGGGCTCAAAACTTGATCCCTCCAATCTGTAAGCACATTTATGCCCCTGACATTGAACCGTCCACCCTTATAAGCGACGAAGTTGTGTTCCAAGCTTTAACTGGGATCGACTGGACAACTGTTGAATTCCAGCCACTGGGTAGGGACGAAGATGAACCAGTGCAAGATGATCCGCAGTCGTCAGGTCAAGCTGATAAGCAATCATAATCCGGGGGCCGTTTTAGTCCTCCACTTGCTGCAATGCTTATGGAGAAACAATTATCCCTTTGGGCACTGAAACGCCTTGTAATAGGCTAGTTAAAACACTTGGTCTGTTATGCCTTCGTGCATGTGTATCTGCAACTGATGCGTGTTAATCCGCCATGCTTAATATATGATGTTCATAATCCATAGCTATTTATTCAAGTTGTTCCTGCAGATAAGAATCTTAAAGCGCCCTAGCGGTTTACCACCAGGCGGGTCATGATACCCAAATATATATATGTCCAAGGTTTATAACCAAGGTAAAAGATAACCAAATATGGAAATATATGGTACCTATGACCTTTAGGCATAGTGTTGGCTGACCAACTTTGTAATGAGGGTAATAACCCCAATCCGGAGTAGAAGTAACTCCTGTTATAAGATTCCAGTTTATCAGAAAACCGTTCCGGGCTGTGATAAACACCAGTTTATTCCATACTGGTGACTTTGAGTCAAAACCAGACCGGGCTGATAGTCTCCGGATTATAATTTGATTGTATACTGTCAACTTGTAGTTGATAGCCTAACCGGGTTGATAAACACCGGTTTAAAAACGTCACAAATCTTATTAAAACAAATAAAACTCCGCAAAAGGCAAATAAAACCGTTGTAGTTGAGGCTTTTCACGGGCTGCCAGGCCCCAATTTGATCAAGAGGTGTAGCTATGGTTCAGGTTCGACCAAGCCCCCAAGTGATGCTGTGGCATTACGCCGATCAAGAGGTGTAGCTATGGTTCGGGTTCGACCAAGCCCCCAAGTGATCCTGTGGCATTGCGCCGATCAAGAGGTGTAGCTATGGTTCGGATACGACCAAGCCCCCAAGTGATGCTGTGGCATTGCGCCGATCAAGAGGTGTAGCTATGGTTTGGGTTCGACCAAGCCCCCAAGTGATGCTGTGGCATTGCGCCGATCAAGAGGTAGCTATGGTTCGGATACGACCAAGCCCCCAAGTGATCTAATATCAAGCTTTGAGAAGCTAAATCAAGGGGTAAATCGGACGCCGCTTTGTAAGCTCCGTGTAACCCCACATGATATAAGAAAACAACAGATACCCCGCATTAGCTGAGGTTCCGGTTTATTATATTGATCATAATATATACAATGTCATAATATGTACATAAGTAGAGCCTGTAGCTCAAGTATAGTAGGGCCGAAGATGAGGAATATTCCACGGCCGGTTGGTCTCCTCCTCCGATTTATGTGAGTCTTTGCACTATCGAACATCGATTAGGTAGTATGACCCGTTGTGCAGATTCTTGCTGACCACAAAAGGTCCTTCCAAAGGGGGGGATAGCTTGTGCATATCCGTCTGATCCTGGATGAGTCGAAGCACCAAATCTCCTTCCTGAAAGGTTCTGGTTCTAACCCGGCGGCTATGATAACGACGCAGATCTTGCTGATAAGTCGCCGAACGGGCTGCCGCCATGTCACTCTCCTCATCTAACAGGTCAAGAGCTTCCTGCCGTGCTTTCTCGTTGTCAGCTTCAACGTATGCCGCTACACGAGGTGAGTCATGATGGATGTCACTAGGAAGAACCGCTTCCGCTCCATAAACCATGAGGAACGGTGTGTATCCTGTCGATCTGTTGGGTGTGGTATTGATGCTCCGTAACACTGAAGGTAGCTCCTCAACCCAACAACCCGGCGTCCGTTGCAAAGGAACCATAAGCCGGGTTTTAATGCCTCTCAAGATCTCTTGATTAGCCCTCTCCCTTGACCATTGGACTGGGGGTGAGCCACGGATGACACGTCAAGCCGGATGTGCTCACGTTGACAGAACTCCTTCATGGCACCCTTTGACAGATTGGTACCATTGTCTGTTATAATGCTGTGTGGAAAGCCAAACCGGAAGATCACCTTTTTGATGAATTGAACCGCCGTGGCTGCGTCACACTTACTAACTGGCTCTGCCTCCACCCACTTCGTGAACTTATCAACCGCCACCAAAAGGTGGGTCTTCTTGTCCTTGGACCTCTTGAAAGGCCCAACCATATCCAGCCCCCAAGTTGCAAATGGCCAGGTGATTGGAATCATCCTCAATTCTTGAGCCGGTACATGAGCGCGCCTTGAGAATTTCTGACAGCCATCACATCTTTTGACCAAGTCCTCGGCATCAGCATGAGCTGTCAACCAATAGAAACCGTGACGAAACGCCTTGGCCACCAAAGATTTTGAACCGGCGTGGTGACCACAATCTCCTTCGTGGATCTCACGCAAAATTTCACGGCCTTCCTCAGGAGACACACAGCGTTGAAACGCCCCTGTCACACTGCAATGATGTAACTCTCCATTGATAATAGTCATGGACTTGGACCGCCGGGTTATCTGCCTGGCCAAGGTTTCATCCTCTGGTAACTCGCCCCGGTTCATATACGCCAGATATGGAACCGTCCAATCCGGGATAACATGAAGAGCCGCCACCAACTGAGCCTCCGGATCAGGAACAGCCAAATCCTCTTCACCAGGGAGCTTGACGGACGGATTATGCAAAACATCCAGGAAGACATTAGGTGGAACCGGTTTACGTTGGGAACCCAGGCGGCTTAAAGCGTCCGCCGCTTCATTCTTCCGCCGGTCCACATGATCCACCTGATAACCTTTAAAGTGACCTGCAACAATATCCACCTCACGACGATATGCTGCCATTAGTGGGTCCTTGGAATCCCAAGTGCCGGACACTTGTTGAGCCACCAGATCCGAGTCACCGAAGCACTTAACTCGGCTGAGGTTCATCTCCTTAGCCATCCGAAGACCATGGAGTAAAGCCTCATATTCAGCTGCATTGTTAGTGCAAGGGAACATTAAACGGAGAACATAACAAAACTTATCACCTCGTGGGGAAGTTAATACGACTCCAGCCCCCGAGCCCTCCAATTGCCTGGACCCATCAAAATGAATAGTCCAATAAGTGTGATCCGGCTTCTCCTCTGGCGCTTGTAATTCTGTCCAATCATTGATGAAATCCACAAGTGCCTGAGATTTGATCGCCGTTCGGGGTATGTATTTCAACCCGTGAGGCCCGAGCTCGATAGCCCACTTAGCAATCCGACCAGTTGCTTCCCTGTTCTGGATTATATCCCCCAAAGGAGCAGAGCTGACCACCGTGATGGGATGACCTTGGAAATACTGCTTAAGCTTCCGGCTTGCCATGAAAACCCATACACCAATTTTTGCCAATGCGGGTACCTCTGCTTGGACTCAATAAGTACCTCACTGATATAGTAAACCGGCCGCTGAACCGGATATTCCTTTCCTGCCTCCTTGCGCTCCACCACAATAGCCACACTAACAGCCCGAGCATTAGCTGCCACATATAGCAACAATGGTTCTTTGTCCACTGGAGCAGCGAGAATCGGCGGATTAGCCAGCTGCCGCTTTAAGTCCTCAAATGCTTCATTAGCGGCGTCACTCCAGACGAAGTTATCCGTTTTCTTCAGCATCTGATATAAAGGGATGGCCTTCTCGCCAAGGCGACTGACAAACCGGCTCAACGCGGCAATCCGGCCTGCCAGGCGTTGAACATCATTGATACATTTCGGTTTAGCCAAGGAGGTGATGGCCTTGATCTTTTCCGGATTAGCTTCAATGCCCCTGTTAGACACCAAAAACCCAAGAGCTTGCCTGCAGGTACACCAAAGACACACTTGGCCGGATTAAGCATCATTTTATAAACCCTTAGGTTATCAAAAGTTTCCTTCAAGTCATCAATCAATGTCTCCTTCTTCCTTGATTTTACCACAATATCATCCACATAGGCGTGAACATTGCGGCCGATCTATTTATGCAGACAATTCTGCACACACCGTTGATAAGTCGCCTGGGCACTCTTGAGCCCAAAGGGCATGGACACATAGCAGAAGGCTCCAAAGGGAGTTATGAAGGTTGTCTTCTCCTCGTCCTTAACTGCCATTTTGATCTGATGATAACCAGAGTATGCATCCAAAAAGCTTAAACGCTCGCAACCCGCCGTAGCATCAATAATTTGATCAATACGGGGAAGGGCAAAAGGATCTGCTGGCCAAGCTTTGTTGAGATCTGTGTAGTCCACACACATACGCCAAGTGCCATTCTTCTTGAGGACCAGCACCAGATTAGCCAACCACTCAGGATGGAATACTGCAACGATAAATCTAGACGCCAAGAGCCTGGCTACTTCTTCTCCAATAGCTTTGCGTCTTTCTTCATTGAACCGGCGGAGAAACTGCTTAACCGGTTTATACTTGGGATCAACATTGAGAGTGTGCTCCGCGAGTTCTCTCGGTACACCTGCCATGTCGGAAGGCTTCCATGCAAAGATGTACGGATTCTCACGGATGAACTCGATGAGCGCGCTTTCCTATTTCGGATCCAAGTTAGCGCTGATTTTAAACTGCTTGGATGAATCGCCAGGCACGAAGTCAACAAGCTTAGTCTCATCACCCGATTTAAACTTCAGGGCCGGATCATGCTCTGTAGTTGGTTTTTTCAATGAAGTCATATCTGCCGGATCAACATTGTCCTTGTAAAACTTCAACTCTTCTGTTGCACAAACCGACTCAGCATAAGCCGCATCACCTTCTTCACACTCCAGCGCAATCTTGCTGCTCCCATGCACGGTTATAGTTCCCTTGTGACCCGGCATCTTGAGCTGCAGATAGACATAACAAGGCCGTGCCATAAACTTAGCATAAGTTGGCCGTCCAAATAGGGCATGATACGGGCTGCTAATTTTCACCACTTCAAAGGTCAAGGTTTCTGATCTCGAGTCATGCTCATCTCCAAAAGCCACCTCCAGAGCTATCTTACCAACAGGATATGCCGACTTACTAGGCACTACACCATGGAACACCGTATTGGACGGTTTAAGATTTTTATCTGTTAACCCCATGTGACGGAAAGTTTCATAATAAAGGATATTGATAGTACTCCCTCCATCCATGAGTACCTTAGTGAACTTATAACCTCCCACCTGAGGTGCCACCACCAGAGCCAGATGACCCGGATTGTCAACCCGGGGTGGATGATCTTCTCTACTCTACACAATCGGCTGCTCGGACCAGCGCAAATAACGGGGCACCGCCGGTTAAACGGCATTCACCACCCTTTTATGAAGCTTCTGATCGCGCTTGTCCAAGCTAGTGGTGAAAACATGATACTGTCCGCTATTCAACTGCTTCGGGTTACTCTAGTAACCCGACTGCTGCTGCTGCTGCTGATTTCCCTGATGATTATAGCCACCTTGATTACCCTGATTACTTTGATTTTTATGTCCACCCTGATTACCGTGGAAGCCTGAACCGGAATTTCCTCCATCATAACCCGGCCCATGAGACCCGGGGCCCGAACCGCCTCCTGGTCCATGATCACACCGGAAAGAATCAAATTTTTTGAACTCTTGCATGATGTAACAATCTTTCCAGAGGTGCGTGGACGGTTCCTCCTTCGTCCCATGCTTTGGACAGGGCTGGTTCAACAGATAAGACAAACGGTCCGGATTAGGATTTGGCCTTCCAACGCGCTGGGGCGGTTTACCACGGTGGGCGCCAACTGTCGTGGTTTTGTCACGGCAGATGTCCTAGAGAAAGGACTTAGTCGTGGAGCCATCGCTACGGGTTAGCTTAAAGGGGTTAAAGCGGACAAGGGACGCAAGGGAGTTTTATATATTTCGGCCCCTTACGCCGCTGGCCGTTGTCGCACTACTGGAATCAGCTACTTTGCCATCTGCCAGCTCTTTGCCGTCTGCTAGCAGGCGGCAATGAAGCTCTTTGCCATCAGCTACCCAAAAGCTGACGGCAAAGAACTGGCTGATGGCAAAGACTTTCTTTGACATCAGCCAGTTCTTTGCCGTCCGCTAGCTGACGACAAAGAGGGAGGGGGCCCCACTGACGAGCTGCTTAAAAAAACTTAACGGCCCCCCTCTTTGCCGTCTGCTAGCAGACGTCAAAGAGCAAAAAAGCGGACGACAAAGGGGGCGGACGACAAAGACTTAACATATCTAACGTTAACGGCCACGCCCCACCCCGCCCTGTTTCTCCCTGCTCTTCACACGCGCGCCGCCACCCCCACCACTCGCCGCCGCCCGGTCGCCCCACCACCCCGCCGCCCCACCGGCCCCCGCCCCATCGCCACTGCCGCCCGGCGCCGTCGCCCAACCGGCCCCCCGCCCCGTCGCCCCCGCCGCCCTACCGTCTCGGCGCCACCGCGCCCCGGCCCCCCGCGCCCCGCCGCCCCGGGCCCGGCGCCGCCGCCCCAGGCCGCCACGCCCCCTCCTCCACCGGCCACCTCCCCCACCGGCCCCGGCCCCGTCGCCCCCGCCGCCCTACCGTCTCGGCGCCGCCGCGCCCCGGCCTCCCCGCGCCCCACCGCCCCGGGCCCGGCGCAGCCGCCCCAGGCCGCCCCGCCCCCCTCCTCCACCGGCCACCTCCTCCACCGGCCCTGCCCCAGGTGAGCTCTACCTCCTCTTTTTTTCCTTTTTTTCTTTCTGTTTTTTTAGTATTAGGTTTATTTTTAGTTTAGATTTAGTTTTAGTTTTAGTTTTAGGTTTAGTTTTAGTTTAGTTTTAGGTTTAGATTTAGTTTTTTCCTTTTTTTCTTCTGTTTTTTAGTTTTAGGTTTATGTTTAGTTTATATTTAGTTTTAGTTTTAGTTTTAGATTTAGGTTTAGTTTTAGGTTTAGTTTTAGGTTTAGTTTTAGGTTTAGTTTAGTTTGAGGAAAGAAGAAGAAGAAGAAAAAAAGAGGAGAGGAGGAGAAGAAGAAGAGGAAAAAGGAAAGGAAGAAGAAGAAGAGGAGGAGGAGAAGAAAAAAGAAGAAGAGGAAGAAGAAGAAGAAAAAAGAGGAGAGGAGGAGAAGAAGAAGAGGAAAAAGGAAAGGAGGAAGAAGAAGAAGAAGAAGAAGAAGGAAAAAAGGAAGAAAAGGAAGAAAAGGAAGAAGAGGAAGAAGAAGAAAAGGAAAAAAGAGGAAAAAACCCCGACCCGACACGGCACCCCGACCCCTAGACCCCGACCCCGACACCCCGACCCCGACACCGACACGGCACCCCGACCCCGACCCGGCACCCGACCCGACACCCCGACCCCGAGACCCCGACCCCGACCCCGACACCCCGACCCTGAGCCTGACCCGACACCCCGACCCTGACACCGACACGGCACCCCGACCCCGACCCGGCACCCGACCCGACACCCCGACCCCGAGACCCCGACCCCGACCCCGACACCCCGACCCCGAGCCTGACCCGACACCCCGACCCCGACACCGACACGGCACCCCGACCCCGACCCGGCACCCCGACCCGACACCCCGACCCCTACCCCGACACGCTACCCCGACACCGACACGACACCTCGACCCCCGACACCTCCCGAAAAGGTGTTCTTTGGCCTTCCAGAGGCCGACGGGGTCATATATTTGTGAATTATTAGTTAGGTCATATATTATTCGATTTTGTTATGAAAAACATCATGTATAATTGTGTTGATCGGGTAGTTTTAAATGTGCAGTTGTTTCATCGCTGCGAGGTTTGGTGTTCGACGACCTCGCCGTGCGTTTGACGAGCTCTGCCCCTTCGTTCGTGGGTGAGCACAAATGACATGTCCTCCTCCCCCATTAATTATTTGATCTATTCCGATGAAACTTGATAGCTAGCTATATATGTGTCTTGAATCATCAGTATGCGTAACCAATATGTGTCTCCCGTTCGAAAGCGTCATAGTTATAAATATGCATGCATTTGCATATTTATAACCTTGATTCTTTCGAATTGTCCAACGCTATCCATGGACAGCCCGAGTATGTTTAGATTGGGTTCGTTTTCCCATATGCTTTGCTCCGGATCCGACGCATAAATTTCGTCAGTGCCTCCCCTATTGTTCTCCGGGTACACATCCTCTCTGTTTATTGCAGAGACGTGTATCAGGAGAACAGCGGGGAGGTGCTGCCGAAATTTTGCGTAGGATCCGGAGCATAGCATGGGAAAATGAACCCAATCTAAACATACTCGGGTGGGATTAGGACCTATCATTACCTATTAGAGTGTAGGTTGCATGGACGTAATAAAATTGACAAAGTAGATCAACTGATGAATATATACATGGTGAATTATATATATATATATATATATATATATATATATTTGTTGTGTGTCTAGTAGCTCTGAAAGTCAAGATGAGTGATCGTGTGTGGATGTACACCGGTCACACTGGTCAGAACAAATGGAGCACTGAATGGTTCACAAAAACCAAGGGGTTTGTGCGAGCCGCATTTGCAAATGGCCAGAGGAAAACCTGGTGCCCCTGTTTACGGTGCGACAATTGGGAAAAGAGGACAGAGGCTGAAATGGGCAAACACCTGCAGAAGAGTGGTTTTACGCCCGATTATACGGTGTGGACATTTCATGGTGAGTCTGCCCAACGTGACCGAGCTGAGGTGGATCGTCGTCGCACCGACGAGCATGGTACCGGGATGGAAAACATGGTGCAAGACTTCGATGATGCTCGGGATTCGGATGAGGAGATGGAGGAATCTGCAAAGGCCTTCAATGAAATGTTGTTGTCTTCAAAACGTCCGCTCCATGAGCACACTGAGCTTTGTCAGTTGGATGCCATCTCACAAGTAATGGCTCTGAAGGCTCAGTTCAACTTGGGCAGAGAATGCTACGATGCAATGATGACAGTATTTGGACGCTTTCTACCCAAAGGCCATGTAATGCCTGCAAACCTGTACCAGTCGGAAAAAATCCTCTGTGCACTGAAGATGCCCTATGATAAGATACATGCCTGTGAGAAAGGATGTGTCTTGTTTAGGCTTGACTATGCGGACTTGAACTATTGTCCCATTTGCATGTCTCCCAGGTATGTTGTGGTAGACAACGGTATGGGTGAGAAGACACAGACCAAAATCCCCGTTAGTGTTCTTCGGTATATGCCAATCGTACCAAGACTTCAACGTTTTTCATGGTCGAAGAGACGGCCAGATAGATGACATGGCTCAAAACGGGCAAAAGAACCGAACTAGATGCAGATGGAAATCTGATGATTGTACACACATCGGATGGTGTTGCGTGGAAAAAGTTTGATGAATTACATGGTGACAAAGCGGCAGATCTGAGGCATCCTCGAGTCGGCATCAGCACGGATGGGTTCAGTGTGTTTGGTATGACGGCAACCCAATACAGTTGTTGGCCCGTATTTGTCTTTCCACTCAATCTCCCCCCCGGACAGATTATGCAAAGAAAGAAAATTTTCCTAACGTTGATAATTCCAGGGCCCAACTATCCGGGGAAAAATATGAATGTGTACATGAAGCCGCTTAAGGATGAATTGCAAGAAGCCTGGGATAATGGGTTCAAGACATACGACGCCTATAGCAAACGGAACTTCATAATGCGTGTCTGGTACATGTACTCGACGCATGACTTGCCGGCATATGCGCTATTCATTGGCTGGTGTGTGCATGGAAGGTTCCCTTGCCCCACATGCAAGGGAGCTCTTGAGTTTCGTTGGCTTCAGGCTGGTCGCAAGTTTTCTTGCTTCGACATGCATAGACAGTTCCTGAATCCTCGCCATAAGTTCAGGAAAGACAAGAAGAACTTCATCAGAGGTAGAGTTGTCAAAAACTCTGCACCACCTGCATTGACAGGCCATAAATGATCCATTTCACCTAGGTTAGCTCATAAACGATCCATTTGACCTAACTTAGCTCCAAAAGATCCATTTCACCTAGGTTAGCTCATAAACGACCCATTTCACCTAGGTTAGCTCATAAACGACCCATTTCACCTAGGTTAGCTCATAAACGACCCATTCACCTAGGTTAGCTCATAAACGACCCATTTCACCTTGGTTAGCTCATAAACGACCTATTTCACCTAGGTTAGCTCATAAACGACCCATTTCACCTAGGTTAGCTCATAAACGATCCATTTCACCTAGGTTAGCTCATAAACGATCCATTTCACCTAACTTAGCTCATAAACGATCCATTTCACCTAAGATAGCTCATAAACGATCCATTTCACCTAGGTTAGCTAATAAACGATCCATTTCACCTAAGTTAGCTCATAAACGATCCATTTCAACTAATTTAGCTCATAAATGATCCAGTTCACCTAAGTTAGCTAATAAATGGCATATACTTCTTCTTCTAGTCTTCTTCTTCTTCTTCTTCTATTCTTTTTCTTCTAGTCTAATTCTTCTTCTAGTCTTCTTTTTCTAACTTTCTTATTTGTCATTTTGCAGGTTTCATTCACTTCACGGAAGCCAGCTTCCTATGATGGATTGCTTGTTTTTTCCTTTGATGCACTTCTTGTATTCTGCTCGCTTGCTATGATGAAACTAGATTGCTATGATGGAACTTTGCATATTGTAATATGTATGGATCGATGGAAATATGTGCAACCTACTATGTATGTATGAATATATATGTGCTGGATATTTATTATGTTGGATATATATGTGCTGGCTCCTTTGACATATTTGCTGTGATAATTGTTGGATATAAGAAAAACAGAATAAAAAAGAGGCAGTGCAGGCTCTTTGCCGTCCGCCGCGGACGGCAAAGACACCTTTGCCATCGGTGGCAGACGGCAAAGGGGGCACGTGGCGCCCACCTGTGCTTCCTGAGAGATGGGCCATTTGGCAAATTTGCCTACCGTGGCGGACGGCAAAGCTAAGCTGATGGTAAAGACTTTGCCTTTGCCGTCCGCCATGGCAGACGGCAAAAAATAGCGGGCGCTGACGCATTGCTGACGTCAACTGGCGGACGGCAAAGAGGCGCTCAAATTTGCCGTCCGCTGGCGGACGGCAAAGAGGCGCCCTTAGCCGCCTAATGGACTAACGCACGGCGGACGGCAAAAAACAGCGGGCGCTGACGCATTGCTGACGTCAACTGGCGGACGGCAAAGAGGCGCTCAAATTTGCCATCCGCTGGCGGACGGCAAAGGCCGCCGTTAGCCGCCTAACGGACTAACGCTGGCGGACGTCCAGTATTTTTGCCGTCCCTCCTCTTTGCCGTCCGCCGCTGTAGGCAAAGGACTCTTTGCCGTCCGCCATAAAAAGCGGACGGCAAAGGACCTGTTTACCGTAGCCTACTTTGCCGGAGCCTTTTGCCGTCCACAGCTGACGGCAAAGGCCTTTGCCGTCCGCCGTTCATGCCTTTGCCGTCCACCGTGGCAGACGGCAAAATAGCTGATTCCTGTAGTGTCGTGTGTATTAGTATTAGCCACAAAGTCTGAAGCATGGTCCGCCTTACGCTTGCCGCCGTTTCCATGACCCGCCAGGTTGTGGTGCTGCCCCTTGGTGTTGCCGCTCTTCTTTCCCTTGCCTATCTTATCATCGTCAGACTCGGGATCCTTGGTACTATCAGAGTCGGCATACTTCACCAGTGCAGCCATGAGGGTTCCCATGTCATTACAATGATGTTTGAGCCGTCCCAATTTCAACTTCAGGGGTTCAACCGGCAATTGCCTTCCAATGTTAAAACTGCGGTGTGAGCATTGATGCGATCTGATGAATGCAAAATCTCCGAAACCTGGCGCACCCAATGGGTTGTTGACTCTCCTTCCTCCTGGACACACGCAGCTAAGTCCACAATTGAGATGGGCTGCTTGCATGTATCCTTGAAATTCTGAATAAACCGGGCTCTCAACTCGGCCCATGACCTGATAGAATTAGCTGGTAAGCTCTTTAACCAAGTGCGGCTGTCCCTTCTAGAATCACGGTGAAGTATTTCGCACATGCCGCATCATCCACATCCAACATCTCCATGGTCATCTCATAACTTTCGACCCATGTTTCAGGGGATAAATCGGCGGTGTATTTCGGCACCTTGCGCGGCCCTTGAAATCCTTGGGCAGGCGCACATTGCGCAATGCTGGGACAAGACATGGCACCCCCAAAGAACTAGAGGTAACTCCTGGTTCCACCGATGTGGTTGGACGAACCGGAGTAAGCTGACGGGTTTCATGCTGCGCTGCTAACTCGGCTTCTCTGCGTGCCCGAGCCCGGTCCACCACCTCTTGAGCATCACCAGCACCACCCGCCGGGTTATTGCCACGGGGCGGATCACGGTTCCGCGCATTGCTTGACACTGCCGGTTCATCCATAAGCCTGCTGTAACTCCGGCTTGGACGGGGAGTGGAATGGATTCGATCGCGACTATATGAATAAGCCTCCTGTTGAACCAAGGTTGTCTGAAGAAGCTCCTTAACCCGACGTGTCTCGACCGCCGCTGGAGAATCGCCTTCAATCGGGATGGCCGCCAGCCGTGAAGCGGCAGCGACAATGTTGTCAATCGGGTTAGAATAATGACCCGGTGGCGTGGGGACATGCGGTGCCACAATGTTGTTCTGACGAGGCGGATCCACCAAACGTGGCTGAACCGGCGCCCCCGCCCCTGGTGTCTCCGCCCGGTTTACCACCGGCGGATTACTGGTCCCCGCTCCTGGGGTGTTAAAAAGATTTCTTGCATCATAAACCGGCGGCAAGCGAGATTGGTGCCTCCTCTTCAGGACTTCGTTCGACGCACTCTGGTCCAGCATAATCCGGTAAGCTTGTGCATCCAAAGCGGCCCGCTCCGCGGTTATCCTGGTATCCTCAGCTGCTAAGTCGGCTTTGGCCTGGGTGATCTGATTTTTCACTTTCGCGATTTCCGCATTGTGTGCATCCTGATCCGCCGGGTTAACCTCCGCCATCAGCGTTGCCAACGCGTCAAAAAAATCAGATAGAACCTAAGCTGGCGGTCGCACAGGGCCTCCTGCCCCGGCGCTGCTACCGCTGCTAATCCGGAAATCATCGCCGCTGCGGTCGAAGAGTGGAGCGCCGGTTGCGTGCCGGCCATGAAGATCGCAACCCGGTTTGGCAGATCATAGGGGTTCGGAATACTGTTGCCATCGGAACAACCCCCAATCCGGCCATCTTGTAACTGATATAACAACTCTGTCTCTTCGGTCGATGACTCGTCGCCGGAATAAACGACGGTCTCACCACCAGATTTCGATCTATCCTCAGATTCCCCTCCATGGATAACTCCCACGAAGGCACACTTCATGACAGGCTTGACCCGGGCAAATCTCGCACGCTGAGCCGTTTCGACGAGGTCGGTGCAGACGTCCGGCTCAGGACCCGGTTCTCCGATCTTGCCAATGAAAACGTGTATGCCACCAAAGGGGACCCGGTACCCGTACTCGATTGAGCCGGCCTCGGGGCACCAGCCTGCATCGTCGATGTAGAGCTTGCCGCGACGACTCTTGGTCATCCGGCCTACAGCGTAACCCTTGAGTCCTTCGAAGTTGCCCTCCAAGAACTTGAAACCATCGTGCAATAGCCCCACGGTGGGCGCCAACTGTCGTGGTTTTGTCACGGCAGATGTCCTAGAGAAAGGACTTAGTCGTGGAGCCATCGCTACGGGTTAGCTTAAAGGGGTTAAAGCGGACAAGGGTCGCAAAAGATTTTTATACTAGTTCGGTCCCTTATGATGAAGGTAAAAGCCTACGTCTAGTTGTGATGGAATTGATGGGGTTTCGATGACCAGGGAGCGAATACACTTTGCCTGAGTCTCGAGTTGTTGTCCGACCTCTCTGAACCGCCGCCGGGTCGTCCCCTTATATACATGGGTTCACGCCCACCGGTTTACAGAATCCCGAGGTCGGCTCATAATCGTGTCCGGCTCGGTCTCTGCTACTTCTATCTTACAACACAAGTTTACATGTCAATGATGGTTTATGTCTACAGGCCTTAAACCGGCTTTGGGCCCTGGGCCTTCATGAAGCGTCACCGTCTGTCTTCATGGACTTCAGATACAGATGAACTACTTATGGGGTTAACCCGGCCTCTCCTGGCCGGTTTACGCCCAGTGGTAATATCCCCAACATCCGGCAACCCCGCTCCGGTGAGCCTCGGTTGAATTCTACCAAGTCCTGAGCTCCCTCTAACATTCTCATGCCATCTTCATCATGTCACATGTTCGTTCCCGTTGATCCGTTTTGCCTGTATGATATATCAAAATGTTCATCATGTGATGTTCCTCATATTGTTGTACTGTGGCATGCTTGTTTGAGTTTATCTTGATGCCCTAATCATCGTTGCAAGAGTGCTATATGCTGTTAACCTGCTGAGACTGTTATAACTTGCTGTTTTATTATTTTCGTTGCATTTTGTGTCTGCATCCTATGAGCATGATGTCTACATGTGTTTTGAACTATAACATGACAGCTTTACAGTGGTGTAAGTCTTGTATTTTTAGGAGATCTGTGGTGACTAGCAGAAGCATGCAAAGTAGGCATCATGATGCTGCTGTTTTCTGGCACATTGATTTTGCCAAGTCCTTTTCCTGCTGTTATTTTGATGGCATGTAAACTTGTTGCTACCATGAGATACATGCTTATTTTGAGTTAATTCAGTAAGGATGTTTTGCACATATGGTTATGCTCTATCTATTCATGCCTCTGGTTGAAATTATGGATTACTCTAGATGGTCGTCACCATGCTCTACTTTTGCTATATGTTATTCCTGGCAGATTGTTATCATGAGATTCACTTTTGCCATGTGATTTGCTATTGATCCATGCATCATATGAACTTGCTCTTGCCATGTTTAGTTTCATGAACATGTCTTCTTAATTTTGGTATGCTTGTGTTGTCATGAAATTCTTTGTGGTGAGTGAATCGAGCTTGCTAAGGTGCTATCATGAATCTGTTCCTGCCATGCTCTGTTTTTCTCAAGTCTGAAACTGTTCACATAACTTGCTATCTATACATGGGTGCCATCTTATTTTTTGTGCCTTCTTGGCTCATGTTCAGTAAGTGAGTTTTGTTAAGTGACTTTAGTACTAGCATTCCATGCCTTTGTTTGCTATGTTAAGTTCCTATAGAATGTTGTTTGCTTGCTCTAAGGAAAGCCTTTGTTTACTAGCATTCTCATTTTCACTGTCTATGAAGCTGATATCTTTTCTACTTTTGCCATTCTTGTTTGAACCTGTTCTAGTATGTTTTAGCCGTAGCTCAGTGTTCATGTTTTGTCAATCATCTCTTGTACTTCACTTCCATGCAATTTATTTTCATGTTGGGGTGCTGTAGCATATTTTCTTGATGCATCTTAAGTGCTTAGTTGCTGTTTTGGACAGCTTGTCCTTTAAACTTGTTTCGTGTGTATGTGTTGAACCGTTGCTTCGTTTTGCACATGCTCTATATGAAACTTGCTTAGTTTTGCATGTAGTTTCATGTTACCTTGTTGTATCCATGTTTTGAGTGTGTTTGCTTGATGTTTGTATCCATTTTGCATCAATGCCATGTTTAACTTCTTTTGCTCATATCTTCTAGGCCGTAGCTCCGAACTAAACGAACTTTATATGTAACTTGACTAGAAAACCGTTTAGATCATGTTGGTGCATTTTAACTTGATGTTTAACAACTTCAATATTGTGTTCTAATCAGTTCTGGACCAATTTTGAAAATTGCATATGGGGAGTTTCCGGAATTGTTATATGTTGATTCCGGCCTCATTTAAACTTGTTTTGATGTGTTGTTCTTGTATGCATCATCGCTTGCCATGAGTAGCTTCATGTAGCCTTGTCATGCATCATACTTGGTTGAGCATCATGCCATGTTTATGTGTTGTGTGTTTACCATGTTGTTTGCTTCTTTCCGGTTGTGCTCCTTCTTGATAGTTCCTGTTTCGTTGCGATTGTGAGGATTCGTTCGACTACGCTTGGTTCGTCTTCGTGACTTCATCTTCTTCATGGACTCGTTCTTCTTCCTAGCGCGATTTCAAGCAAGATGACCGTCACCTTGGATCTCACTACTATCTTTGCTATGCTAGTAGTCTCGATGCTATCGCTATGTCGCGCTACCTACCACTTGTCTATCAAGCCTCCCAAATTGCCATGAAAACCTCTAACCTTTTTACCCTTCCTAGCAAACCGTTGTTTGGCTATGTTACCGCTTTGCTCAGCCCCTCTTATAGCGTTGCTAGTTGTAGGTGCAGTTGCAGGTTGTTCCATGATGGGACATGGATATCATGAACTTTGTTGGGATATCACAATATCTCTTATTTAATTAATGCATCTATATACTTGGTAAAGGGTGGAAGGCTCGGCCTTAAGCCTGGTGTATGTTCCTTGATTTTGCGTTCCTTAAGCGGTTGGGTGTTATGGGAACCCCTTGACAGTTCGCTTTGAATAAAACTCCTCCAGCAAGGCCCAACCATGGTTTTACATTTGCCTAACAACCTATTACCCTTCCCTTGGGTCGGCCAACCCAAGGGTCATCTTTATTTTAACCCACCCGGGCCAGTGCTTCTCTAAGTGTTGGTCCGAACCGGGCAGCCTGCGGGGCCACCTCGGGGCAAGTTGAGGGCTGGATTTACTCGTAGCTTGACCTATCCGGTGTGTCCTGAGAACGAGATACGTGCGACTCCTATCGGGATTGTCGACACATCGGGCGGCTTTGCTGGTCTTATTTTGCCATTGTCGAAATCTCTTGTAACCGGGATTCCGAGACTGACCGGGTCTTCCCGGGAGAAGGAATATCCTTCGTTGACCGTGAGAGCTTGTGATGGGCTAAGTTGGGACACCCCTGCAGGGTTTAAACTTTCGAGAGCCGTGCCCGCGGTTATAAGGCAGATGGGAATTTGTGAATATCCGATTGTAGAGAACTTGACACTTGACTTAATTAAAATACACCAACCGTGTGTGTAACCGTGATTGTCTCTTGTCGGGGTTATACGAGAGGAGAACACGGTTTGTGTTATGTTTGACGTAAGTTGGAGTTCAGGATCACTTCTTGATCATTACTAGTTGGCGACCGTTTTCTTAGCTCCTCTTCTCGCTCTTGTTTCGTAAGTTAGCCACCATACTTTGCTTAGTCGCTGTTGCAACCTCACCACTTTACCCTTTCCTTTCCCATTAAGCTTTGCTAGTCTTGAAACCCATGGTAATGGGATTGCTGAGTCCTCGTGGCTCACAAATTAATACAACAACAGTTGCATGTACATGTTATGCGATAATCATGACGTGAGAGCGATGTTTACTTGAGTTGGAGTTCTTCTTCTTCTTCGTCGATCTTGGGTTAGGTTCCTGGTCGGCAGCCTGGGCTAGCAGGGTAGATGTCATTTGAGTTTTTGTTTGTGTTTTTCATCCGTAGGAGGATGTTGTTATCATGTATGATGTTGATGTACTCTTGGGGCATTTGTGCCTTATGTATGTATCCCCAACTATTATGTAAGGGTTTGATGTAATGATATCCACCTTGCAAAAGCGTCTTCAAGATGCGCTTCTATCCTTGGTGGGACCTTCGAGTTTCTTTAGGATAGGGTCGCATCTTGGGCGTGACATGTGTTGTTTAGCTTGAAGGGTGGAGTAATGCTAGTATGACAGAAAGCACCTACGCAGATCATAGTAGAGTAGATAAAAGGGGAAAACCCTAAGCATCAAGAGTAAAATCAGGAAAGTGGAACTAGTTGGACCAGTGGGTGGCGCACATGGTTTTCGAAACGAATATGTAGCGACCCGACCCGAATGGATCAAGTCTCTGTGCTTAAGTGTCATCTCTGGATCGATATGCTGACACACACAGTACTCGAGTATTTATAATAGAGGTAAATCATATGTATAAAATGACGTAAATACTATTACCTCAATCCAAATAGCGGAAGTAACAAGGTTGTGGATTCCCATCAACACCAACGGCAAAGTTGAGTGTAGAAATCGTAACCCTAACGTATCACTTACTCGTCGTAAGATATCCTGCAACATGAAACGTTGCAGCCCGAAAACGGGTCAGCACATGGAATATGCTGGCAAATTCACACCGTAGAGAAAAGATGAACAAAGGCTATCACTACATGCATATATGGCTGGTGGAAAAGCTCTATGGTTATAATGTTTTTGCGAAAAGCCAATTTTTCCCTACTTCAAAGGAATAAATTTTATTTAACTATCATGGTGGTTGTGAAACATTGAGATGGTTGACAGCATCTCAATCCCAATTAAGTATCATCATTAACCCAACAAGATTAATTAAAGTAACATGATGAGATCAACGGGATAAACCAAGAACTAGATACTCAAGATGTCCATAACCGGGGACACGGCTAATCATGATTAGTTTGTACACTCTGCAGAGGTTTGTGCACTTTTCCCCACAAGACTCGATCTCCTCCGTTGGATTACTCACACTACATGCTGTTTGAGTAACGGATGACCGAGACACAGTCTTTCAGAAGTGTTCGCACCTTACGTATGGGTAGACCGTTACACCTACTTTCCCCTACATCTGCTAGTCTACCACTGTAAGAGTTCACACAACTTAGTCAACTATGCTAGAGCCCATAATAGCTTGCGGCTGCACACGGAAGTTTCTAGCATGAATAATCTTATGATCCCTTTGAACCTGGGTGGCGGTCCAAAAGAAAAACAGGCAATCCTGGAATACCCAGGTACCTCAATCCACCCAGATGTGAGTTTTAGTTGCCACCTTAGGTAAACCATTAATTAACAATATCACATCTGTCATGGAAATCTCTCAAACCCAATCCACGTCTACGAGCATAGCATGGCAATATAATAGCAACATAGAAGTAACTCCCAAGGGTTTGATAATAAAACAGGTAATAGGTACTACCTCAACTACTTCCCAATACCCACAATTTAATTAGGTCCTAACCATGCAATGTTTGAGGGTTGAATCTAATGCATAAAAACTGGGTATGAAAGGGATAGGATCAAAGTGTGAACTTGCCTGCAATGTTGATGAAGATGATTCGCACTCAAAACTCTTGATAGATCTACTCGTCACACTCCGGTCAATCTATCATAAGCAAGCAGTAGCAACCATACATAAGCAATCACTCAAGATCAGAAAGATCGAAGAAAACAATTCGGAAAACTTCAAAACCAAGCAAATAACTCTTGCAACATAAAACAATTTCTAACAGTACCAAAATTATATGAATTTGGCCTTATCAGAAAGTTTAGGTCAAGAGCTTCGATTTGCAAAAAGAATCAACTAAATCGGAGTTACGGAACTCAAGTTATGAACAAAAGAAGTTCAAATACAAATCTGTTTGAATTCAAATTTTAAAACTTTCAAAAACATGTTTAAGTTGTTTTACTGGATAGAGGAGATCATAACGAAGAAGTGGGCGTTGGTTTCGTTGGATTTGGCCAAACGGGTGAAAAGTAGTGATCGTTTGTAAATCAGGGACTAATCTGTAAATAAAATAACTACAACTAAGTCCCTGGCGTAAATAAACAGAAAACGAAAAGACTAATTAACGAACGCTCGTTTATAAGACCTAAACAGCGGACGTTCGTTGTTTAATAAAACCCTAAAAAAACAGACCTAGTCTAGTTTTTTTTAGAAAAACCGAACAAAAGAAAAACCGAGAAAACCGGGCGGCGGTTTACCGGTTCGCGGCGGTTCGGGCTGATCGGCCGGCGGGTCGGGTCCGGCGAGGTCGGGGCAGTGCCGTGCTCCGGCGACGGCGGCGCGCGGGCAAGGCGAGGGCGGCGAGCTCGGGCGCGGCGGCTCGGGCGCGGGGCAAGGCACGGGCGGCGGCGCAGGCGAGCGGTGGTGGCGCGGCGGCGATGAGATGCGGGAGAGGCGGCGGCGGGGCAGAGAGAGAGGGGGGGGCCTGGGGCGGCGCTATTTAAGGGGGGAAGGGGCGGCTCCGAGGCGTGGAGGAGGGGGCAGGAGAGGAGGAGTCCGGCGGGGAGACGGCTCCGGCGAGCCGTGGCGGCGGCGGACTCACGCCTGGAGTCGGTCGCGCGGGGGTGACGGGGCGACGGGCGAGCTGGGCTGGGCCGCGGCCTGGCCTGGGAGCTGGGCCGGCCCAGTCGGAGGGGAGGGTTTTTTTTTATAAAACATTTCTCAGACAAAGAAATATAATAAAACGAAATAAATAAAAATATTATATAGGCATATAATATATCATAATTTTCAGAAAAAGATTTCCTACAACGTGAACATTTTTGTAGAGTCAGATAAAATCCACACAAATTTTAATAAATCAAACAGTGCTGCTGCCTTAATAAAATCCAATAAAAATCATTTTAAAAATACCAAAATGATTTCAAATTTACTTTTCTCAAATTTTCTGATGTAGGGAATCATGTTACCCTATTTTCTGTATATTTTATTTTTGGAGAAAAAATAATTTGAATAAAACTCAAATAACTCCAATATTGAAAAATAATTTCAATGGGACTTTGAATAAATCCTTTGAAAATCATTGAGTTGCATAAAGTTTTAGAATTGGAAATATTCTCAAATGAAATTCAAATATTTTCAACACCCCTTTTCATTTAAATAAATGGAAGAAGTCATGTCATCTTCTCTCCAGGGTTTTGTGATGAAAAGAATTTGAATTCATGGAGACCATAAAAGCAAAATGAAAGTTTGGAAAGTCCTTTTATTCCCTCTCATTTAACTTTCAAAATATTTCGAATTCCACTCACTTTCAGTCAATCAGTCAAACAATCAATCCAATCTATCTGTTTATTATAACATTCCAAAATTTAGAAATTTTGGGATGTTACAAACCTACCACCCTTAAAATGAATCTCGTCCTCGAGATTCGGAGAGGCTAGAAAGAAATAGGTTAGGGTTTGGGGGTCTCCTCAAAATCCATCGATCATCTCAGGGGTCTGGGGTGCTACCACCCTTACAAACATTGCTACGGTTCCACCAAAACTCGTATACTCCATCCTTGTTGTTGACAGTGTCAGTCTTCTCAGATTTTCTCGGGAAAGTTCCTACTCTGGCTCTTCCGGTGGTGGCATAACCTTTTTCTCAATTCCTGTGTCCATTCCATCTTGGTAAGGTTATTCCGTGACTGGGTCTTCATAGCTGACGGGTCTGGCGCCAAAACTAAATAACTATCGATATCTCCTGGTGGTCAACAATTTACGGTTTTTCCTGCAGGAAATGGGTCTGGTTGATCCTCACCGTATAACCTACGATTGGCATCAACTGCCGTGTACAAGGGAAACATTCTTATGCCATTCTAAGGTTTAAACAAGGTTTAAATCGTCGTCACTCTACTATAGGCAAGTCACTCAGATTTACCATCCCGTATAGGAAGGCGAACAATAAGAGTAAGTCGGTATGGTGATCAATCCATCCCGCACCCAAATCATTACCTTGTATATGGTTTAGCGAATCTCGCATTCTAACACTCGGTCATCCTCGCAAGCATTGCAGAATTTCTCTTGTCAACGAACTAGGTTCGGATAAATCCATTGATTCTGCAAGCCAAACAAACCTCTATCGTTTCTTCACAACTCTCAGGTTTTGCGTAACTCCTATAAGATCATCTATCGATAAAAATCGTAACTTCTTCTATGGTTTTCCCTTCAACAAGAGTGTGCTTGCTTCTTTGCAGGTCCTGGGGCCTGTGGGTTATGGCCCATCTCATCACTTGTAGTTCCTTGAACTTATCATCGAGCACTGATCATTATTCCAACATCCAGCTTCCTGGTATTCTTAAAGCCATCCAATTGTACTGTCTTCCTTCCTTCTATTGGCACCAAACTAGGACATGATTACTCAGACTCATCATGGAGTTCCATTGATCCATATTTCCAACATCATAACTCCTTTATATCCAATAGTAATTTATCTCTTCATCCTCGTGGGATATCCCACATACCGAGATAAAAACTTATACTTATGAAGTCCATACTCCACTTCGTGGAACATCGTTATCCTTTCCAGGGTCAAGCGTCCTTACAGGGGAATATTGGCCATCTCTGCATGACACTTCTTCAACTGGGAAACGTCAAACACATCATGAACTCCTGACAGTCCTTCAGGTGACTCCAACTATTGGGCACTTCTTCCATACGCTCCAAAACTCGGTATGGTCCTATAAATCTCGGGGCTAACTTTCCCTTAACTCCAATAGTTTAACTCCTCGCGGAGGGAACACACGAAGACATGCTCCGTCTCCAATTTCATAGACTACTTCCTTTACATCCAATAATACTCCATACCCTCATATTCTTGGGGTATCCAACATATCGAGATAAATCTCATACTTATTTTGTTCGGAATCCACTTCGTGGAATATCATTATCTTTTCCAAAGGTCAAGTTTCCTCACAGGGTACTACCACCCTTAAAATGCACAATCTTCCATAGACCATATTTCTCATATCCTCAAAAATGGTCAAAATCTTTCTTCATAGAGTAACAACTCATAAAATCCAAATCAATACCAATGATGCTAACATTATTGATTCTCAAATATTACAATCTCCTTCATTCCATTACATGCCTCAATCTGACACCTCACTAATAAAAGAAATGTCCACACTACTACTACTATTTTTCTCGTTGCACTCAACTATTTATCACAAGTCTCCGTCTCCTTGGGGCATTCTCTGGCAAAGTGCCCTGCTTCATCACAACGGAAACATATTACTTCTGACATATCTCGAGGTTTCCTTGTGATTATATAGCCTCCTGGGGTCCTCATCTTCCCTTTTGGGCAATCATTGTGGTAGTGTCCTGAATTTTTGCACCTGAAACATGTGATATGACTCAGGTCTCTCTTTGTAGAAATTGGGTTGTTCCTGGGATCCAATCTACTTCTCTTCCTGGACTTTTCCGTTCCAATCAGGGCTTCTATTTCCTGTGGGTCATACTCTACTTCCTCTGTCGGGAATTCTACTAAATCCCCATTCAGACAATTTTGGGAGATGTGTCCTTCTTCTCCACATGAATAGCATGACTTGGTGCAGGGTTTAATTGGTTCTTCTTTGGGTGTGTCCTCCACCTCTTCCTTCATCACAGATTCCTCTAAAATTTCCATGAGGGCTCTTTTCATTGCTTCTTTCTTCTGCTGGATGGTCCTTTGTACCATGGGGTAGATGTGACACTGAGCAGGGTAGTGGGTAGTCCCTTCACACAAGAAACAAGTGATCTGCCTAGTTGGGCATTCTTCAGCTGGGTGACTTCCTTCACAATTAGGGCATTCATCCTTGTGTTCCTTATGGTTGTGTCCTATTTCTCCACAAGGCTTGTATGCACAAGGTTTCTTCATATCCTTTCCATAAGGCTTCAATTTCTGGGACACAAGACGAGATCTTTGTAGAGTCCACTTAAATTCTTTCCAAGTGGTTACTCCTTGCCATCCATTGATGGTTTGGTACATCCTCCACCAAGTAGCAGCACCTCTTTCAAAACATTGAAGAGCATGCCGGGTCATATCCTTTCCGACTATAGGGTTATTCTTCATGTGATCCTCCATGTTCTGAATCCATCGGTCCGTCTCCAATTGACTCATCGGTCCAGAAAATACAAGCTCATCTCCATTCATCCTCTGTTGGGTCCATGGGTTTGGGGTGAGATAAGAGAGGTCGAGAGGGATGCACACAATACAAACAATAGTTTTTGAAAAGAAAGATTTTTATTGTGGCTGTCGGAAAAACAACAAACAAATGACAGCTCACAAACGTCGCATCTAACGTAGGTATAACAGGGGTTGGGTCTTCTAAAGGTCAATAATCTTCAACGTCGCCAAACTCTTCAAGTCTTGTTCATGTCTCCGATGGCTTCTTCCAATCATGCTTGTCCTTCTCAAGTTCTTTTGCCAAATCATCTCTGTTGACGCGAAGTCTCTCATGACGTCCTTTAATATTTCTGGAGTTGCGTTCCAAACTTCTGGGTTTCAACATCCTTGACATGAACCATGTTCCTACTGTCCTTCAGTTCCTGACGAGTCTCCGTTATCTCGAGGTTTTGCTTTCCCAGCTTGGCTACTTTCAACTTCTGGGTCCTGAGTCCTTCATGAAATGCTTACCTGTCGAATACTGCTTCCTGAAGGTTCATCTTTAAACTTCTTGATGTAATGCTCCAGATCCTGGTGATACACCGGCTAAGGTTAAAACTTCGTCTTGCTGATAGGTGCTCCATCAGCCTTCTACCATCCATTCCTTCCATGCATCTGCATGCTTAACTCCGCACGGTGACAATAGCATAAACGGGTAATAACACCATGGTCAGCCGTGTCTATGCCCATGTTACTGCCATGAGCTTTCATTCCATAACTGATATCTCCTGTCTTTGGGTTTTCTTAACAAAAACTTTGAGTTTCGAACTCTCCATGTTTCGGTCGTTCTCCGATACACCTTGCTCTCGAGTATTGATAGCTTCCATAGTCTGCCAAGTTCCATAAGGGTAACCTTCCTAGGTCATACACATCTGGCAATTCTTCAGAGCCTTCAAATTCTCCCAGTCTTCGGAATCTTCAACCGTTGTAGTTTCCATTATCATAACGCACGGTAAAATCCTCTTCATTCCGAATGGTCTTAGTTGTCTGATATCCTGTACTTCTTGGAGTGGTCTCATCAGTCGAAACTTCGAGTGGTCCAAAAGGAAAAAGGTATGGTCTCACTTAAAGGGAATATTTGAATAAGCTCAGAAAAGGAGAGAGGTAAAAGATCTTTTTGAAAAGGAAAGTTTTAGGGAAAATCCTTCCTATGGGCTTGCCAGTTTCTAGGGTCACGTCCTACAGTCAACATATGCTCTGATACCATCTTGTAGCGACCCGACCCGAATGGATCAAGTCTCTGTGCTTAAGTGTCATCCCTGGATCGATATGCTGACACACACAGTACTCGAGGATTTATAACAGAGGTAAATCACATGTATAAAATGACGTAAATACTATTACCTCAATCCAAATAGCGGAAGTAACAAGGTTGTGGATTCCCATCAACACCGACGGCAAAGTTGAGTGTAGAAATCGTAACCCTAACGTATCACTTACTCGTTGTAAGATATCCTGCAACATGAAACGTTGCAGCCCGAAAACGGGTCAGCACATGGAATATGCTGGCAAATTCACACCATAGAGAAAAGATGAACAAAGGCTATCACTACATGCATATATGGCTGGTGGAAAAGCTCTATGGTTATAATGTTTTTGCGAAAAGCCAATTTTATCCTACTTCAAAGGAATAAATTTTATTTAACTATCATGGTGGTTGTGAAACATTGAGATGGTTGACAACATCTCAATCCCAATTAAGTATCATCATTAACCCAACAAGATTAATTAAAGTAACATGATGAGATCAACGGGATAATCCAAGAACTAGATACTCAAGATGTCCATAACCGGGGACATGGCTAATCATGATTAGTTTGTACACTCTGCAGAGGTTTGTGCACTTTTCCCCACAAGACTCGATCTCCTCCGTTGGATTACTCGCACTACATGGTGTTTGAGTAACGGATGACCGAGACACAGTCTTTCAGAAGTGTTTGCACCTTACGTATGGGTAGACCGTTACACCTACTTTCCCCTACATCTACTAGTCTACCACTGTAAGAGTTCACACAACTTAGTCAACTATGCTAGAGCCCATAATAGCTTGCGGCTGCACACGGAAGTTTCTAGCATGAATAATCTTATGATCCCTTTGAACCTGGGTGGCGGTCCAAAAGAAAAACAGGCAATCCTGGAATACCCAGGTACCTCAATCCACCCAGATGTGAGTTTAAGTTGCCACCTTAAGTAAACCATTAATTAACAATCTCACATCTGTCATGGAAATCTCTCAAACCCAATCCACGTCTACGAGCATAGCATGGCAATATAATAGCAACGTAGAAATAACTCCCAAGGGTTTGATAATAAAACAGGTAATAGGTACTACCTCAACTACTTCCCAATACCCACAATTTAATTAGGTCCTAACCATGCAATGTTTGAGGGTTGAATCTAATGCATAAAAACTGGGTACGAAAGGGATATGATCAAAGGGTGAACTTGCCTGCAATGTTGATGAAGATGATTCGCACTCAAAACTCTTGATAGATCTACTCGTCACACTCCGGTCAATCTATCGTAAGCAAGCAGTAGCAACCATACATAAGCAATCACTCAAGATCAGAAAGATCGAAGAAAACAATTCGGAAAACTTCAAAACCAAGCAAATAACTCTTGCAACATAAAACAATTTCTAACAGTAACAAAATTATATGAATTTGGCCTTATCAGAAAGTTTAGGTCAAGAGCTTCGATTTGCAAAAAGAATCAACTAAATCGGAGTTACGGAACTCAAGTTATGAACAAAAGAAGTTCAAATACAAATCTGTTTGAATTCAAATTTTAAAACTTTCAAAAACATGTTTAAGTTGTTTTACTAGATAGAGGAGATAATAACGAAGAAGTGGGCGTTGGTTTCGTTGGATTTGGACAAACGGTGAAAAGTAGTGATCGTTTGAAAATCAGGGACTAATCTGTAAATAAAATAACTACAACTAAGTCCCTGGCGTAAATAAACAGAAAACGAAAAGACTAATTAACGAACGCTCGTTTATAAAACCTAAACAACGGACGTTCGTTGTTTAATAAAACCCTAAAAAAACAGACCTAGTCTAGTTTTTTTTAGAAAAACCGAACAAAAGAAAAACCGAGAAAACCGGGCGGCGGTTCGGGCTGATTGGCCGGCGGGTCGGGTCCGGCGAGGTCGGGGCAGTGCCGTGCTCCGGCGACGGCGGCGCGCGGGCAAGGCGAGGGCGGCGAGCTCCGGCGCGGCGGCTCGGGCGCGGGGCAAGGCACGGGCGGCAGCGCAAGCGAGCGGTGGTGGCGCGGCGGCGATGAGATGCGGGAGAGGCGGCGGCGGGGCAGAGAGAGAGGGGGGCCCGGGGCGGCGCTATTTAAGGGGGGAAGGGGCGGCTCCGAGGCGTGGAGGAGGGTGCAGGAGAGGAGGAGTCCGGCGGGGAGACGGCTCCGGCGAGCCGTGGCGGCGGCGGACTCCCGCCTGGAGTCGGTCGCGCGGGGGTGACGGGGCGACGGGCGAGCTGGGCTGGGCCGCGGCCTGGCCTGGGAGCTGGGCCGGCCTAGTCGGAGGGGAGGGTTTTTTTTATAAAACATTTCTCATACAAAGAAATATAATAAAACGAAATAAATAAAAATATTATATAGGCATATAATATATCAAAATTTTCAGAAAAAGATTTCCTACAACGTGAACATTTTTGTAGAGTCAGATAAAATCCACACAAATTTTAATAAATCAAACAGTGCTGCTGCCTTAATAAAATCCAATAAAAATCATTTTAAAAATACCAAAATGATTTCAAATTTATTTTTCTCCAATTTTCTGATGTAGGGAATCATGTTACCCTATTTCTGTATATTTTATTTTTGGAGAAAAATAATTTGAATAAAACTCAAATAACTCCAATATTGAAAAATAATTTCAATGGGACTTTGAATAAATCCTTTAAAACTCCCAACTCATATTTCATATGTTTTGAAGAAGTCATTTTATCTTCGCTCGTGAAAATCATTGAGTTGCATAAAGTTTTAGAATTGGAAATATTCTCAAATGAAATTCAAATATTTTCAACACCCCTTTTCATTTAAATAAATGGAAGAAGTCATGTCATCTTCTCTCCAGGGTTTTGTGATGAAAAGAATTTGAATTCATGGAGACCATAAAAGCAAAATGAAAGTTTGGGAAAGTCCTTTTATTCCCTCTCATTTAACTTTCAAAAGATTTCGAATTCCACTCACTTTCAGTCAATCAGTCAAACAATCAATCCAATCTATCTGTTTATTATAACATTCCAAAATTTAGAAATTTTGGGATGTTACGAATATAGGAACATTAGGTGAACAATTAAACGTTCCCTGTTTTAGTAATACGAGCATCATATCAGATTCGTATTTCAACACATAAGCTTTGGAATTATGAGTGGCATGTTGTTTCGCTTGATGGGTTGAGGTCTTGAGGAGCAGTGCTAGCACGACACGAAGCAGTGAAGCACCTACGATGATGGTAGTGAATATAAAGGGGGGAAACCATAAGCTTTACGAGTATAGTGACCGTGACATGGCGGATCTGAAGGTGCAAACCGGACAAAGCTACTTCGCAACCAATGTTTGCATTCAACTTGCCAGTACGATTTGGTACGGACTAGAAAAGTATAGTAAACAATTTAAGAACTATTTTCCGGGTGAGATCAATGACTTAAGCACATATGGAAGAGTACCACCTCTCTTGCGACGCCGTGTAGGCCCCTGCTGATATGTTGAGGGTGCTGCGGGTGCGATGGCTGTCGGCGGCGGGGAAGAAGACTTTAGATGGCAGGCGGCCGGGTTGGGGGATAAATCCTATTGCCGTGGACGAGGCGGTCATAGGAGCGGCAACGACAAAGTGGACAACGGCGCCGATGAAGCGAGACGACGCGATGAAAGGATCCTGGTCCGGCGCCGTGGATGAGAGATGTCCATCTCTTGCAGTGGACGACGGGGTAGGGGTAGCGGCTCCGGCAAGGTGGAGGATGGGGTGGCGGACGGAGGAGGCTGGCCGCAGTGGGGAGGTTGTCGTGGCGCCGATGGTGTATGAATGGGGAAATGGAGGGGGAGGGGGAATCCCAAACTTTGGGACGCGCTTGTCTGAAATGTGGGAAAGTTACGAACTTATCCCCCGTTTAAAATTACGGACATCACGTCCGTTGGGGATAGGACGGTAATCTCGCATCTCCCAAATATTTGCCGGTAACGATTTCGGGCGAGGAGAGGGTGTTTTGCCGCCCACGGTTGGCGCCCACGGTGTATGAACGGGGCTGACAGATAGGGCGGTTGTGTCACGTCTGAGGGAAGTTACACATCTGCCCCTATCTAAAATATTAGCCTACATCGATTTCAGACGAGGAGAGTTTGTTTTGCCGTCCACCATGGATGAATGGGGAAATGGAGGAAGAGACACATGTCTTTCGGACGAGCTTGAATCAAATGTGTTTTGCCGCCCATGTTTGGCGCCCACCGTGTCTGAATGGGCTCAGAGGCCGTCGTGTCACGTCTGATTGAAGTTACTAGTCTACCCCTATCGACAGCAGTGTAAATCCGGTGGATAAGGATGTCAAGTGTCAGGGGTAGACAGTAATTTCCATCTCGCAAACACTTGCTTCGGGCAGCCCACAAATGATAGTGGGTGTTTAGCCGCTTCGTTCAAAACTTGGGAGAATTAGCATTCACGTTTGCCCTGGGCCCTGGCAACTAAATCAAAATCCAATTTTTATTCGATTACGAATATCCACAGATAATTCTACGTTTTGTAATTTATTTCTTCAAAACCACAACAAAGATTTATTCCACCTTTATATATGATTATGATTTAGAAATGTCGTGATCTTCGAATTCAGTTGGATGGATACACTTTGAGTCAAACAATTATTTCATCCAATACAATATTATCACACGAAAAACAGTTCACCTTATGTCAATCATACAAGTACTGAGGATTACCTCGCCTAAAAATTCGGATCATTACAACACATGGACAACATAGGGGGTCTTACAACATAATCCATTCAGAGACATGACACAACATGCAAGTACAATAATCGAATGACAATTTCAACTGCTATCTAAAGAAGAACTGGGATTACCCTGGGCTTCAGATAGCAGAAGCAGCAGGACCTCCTCCGTCTTCAAATGCAACATTCTGACTTCCTCCAATTCTTGGGTTGCTTGCATAATGCGTGGAGCTAATTGCATAATTTCCAGCTTCAAGATCGAGATTACCTCATTCATGGCAGCCACACAATCTCTTTCTGCCTCTAGTAGAGCCTCAAGAACTATAATATCTGTGCTCAGACTGCTCTCCGGTGGTGTTGCCTTTGAACTGCTACCATTTGGTAACATGGATGGCGCACTGCTTCCACAAATAGATTCTGGGGTTGTACATTGTGTCCTAGTGTGAACGGCATCCTGAAAGGTTTCCGCTGGACATAAGTAAGAGATAGTTATCGCATGATCCAGGCAGTAAGCTTACATGGTAAACGACATACGAATTATTGCCGAGCATGGCAAGCTATATTTAAATGGTTCGAAGCAGCATCAGCCGAAAAGAAATTAAAATGGTAAGATGAAACTAGGGATGTAAGTGGCAAATAAATGACATCCTACAGTCCCATCTAGTTAGTTTTTGCTAGCTCCCTGGTTCGTTTTCCTCAAAAAACAAAAACTCTTTTGAACTATCATACCACTAGTGGACCCAGTTGACATCCCTAGTTGAAAGGGAGTGTACTACCGCTATATTTAAGTTGCCAAGGCATCTAAGCAGTTGAAATAATCTGAGAAAGCACTTAACAGTGTGGCCTCACATAAACTACGAAGACAGTCTTGTGAAGAAGTTCATAGGAAAAGTTAAGGACTCAAATAAACTAGGCATGCATTTCTTTACGATAGTATAGCAGGCACTGTTGACATATTGGCCAACTCAGGTATAGCGTAACAAGTAACAAACAAGCATTCGAATCAAGCAATACAGGAAAGCAGACAACTGAACTATTTGTTATTCTATAGGATTACAGGTTGAGGGCACAAGCCAAGAAAGCAGCCGACACGCATTACATTTCACATGTACTAAAACACACTGGCTTACCATATGTTGCTGTGAAGCCTCGCTGCTGTTGCAATGTTCTTTGAAGATATCGTCAGCATCCCGTGGTTGCAAATCTACTTGTTGTAGTTTATTCTGCACCCTCTATTTAGGTAAAATTAATTTTAATCGCATGCACTGGTTCGAATTGATCATCAATGGTTCATCTAAACTAATGAAAGAAGGGTGTGTGCATACACTACAATATATCTGCTTCCCTCTATTTTTATGTTTGTTCGAGGTGCCAGCCCCTAAAGAAGAAATATTTTGCTTGATGGGGTTGGCAGCTCCATAATTAATAGAAGCATCAAATTAGTCATGCAACTTGGGAAGATCAAGAACACTCAAAAAAGTAATGAACAGAGGCTCGTAGCAGTGATCTAATAGCTAGCATCAGAAAATGTAGGGTAAAACGAACAAAACCAGCGGAACCACATGCTAGTTTGCTGATGTGTAATTAAGCATAGAGAACATGAAGCAGTCTGATGGAACCAACAGGTGGCATCAGAACAACACCATTATAATAAATATAGCATGCAAGAAGTAAAATAGTAGGCAGTGATATCTAGGAAGTACAGTAATACTTAGGAGAAAACTAAAGCATATTAACTATATGTGCACTGGTACGTAATTTAGCACATGTAGCGTGTTCACTGCCAGAAGTATGGCCCTACAGGTGCAAGGAGAATAACGCGTCTCATGAAAAACTGAATGATGCCCTGAAGAAATTCAAAGGTGCGGTGCTTATGCTAAGAAAGTGAACGTAGGCGCCGGCCGTTGGATAATAGTACCTGATTCTCGGCGGCGTATGGGTATCGTTGGTATACTTGATAGCTAAGGATCGTCGATGGTGCTCGTGTTGCGGTTGAGTTTGGGCCGGCTGTCGCCGTCGCTGAAGCGGCTCCAGTGCTACAGCTGCGGCGCCTGTCGACATACAAGAAAGCTCATCTATGGTAAGTGAACAGTTGCACGATAAAGAAAAAAACCGAAGGAGTACAGATCGAAATAACCTGATGAGGCTGTGGCGTCGGTAAAGCAGGGCTGGTGGAGTTGAATATGGCGTCCGTGGAGCGGGTCTGGTGCAGTGGACGAAGGCTTCGGCGGGTGCGTTGTACAGTGCTTTCGGTGAGGTGGATCTGTTGCGGCGGACGAGGGCTTGTATGAAGGGCCAGCGAAGGGATGGACGAGGGAGTCAGTGAAGGGCCTACACTGTGGTGGACGAGGGCGCCGGTTAAGCAGATCCGGTGCGGTGGACCATGATGGCGGTCAAGGAGATCTAGAGCGGTGTACAAGCCAGTCGCTGAAGCGGCTCCGGTGAAGTGGTGAGTTGGCAGTTGGGGGTTCCAAGGTGCGGAAGGTAGATCCGTCGGGGTGTGAGGTCCACCGCTGCGGCGGAGGACTAGATTCGGCGGCTTGCCGTGGTTGGGGGGGTCGGGGAGGGGAAGGGGAGGGGCTCTGGGGAAGAATGTTGGGGGCAAAGAGGGGAAAACAATGGAGTTACCAAAGCAGCCCTTTTCCGTTCATGTGGCAGGGGTAAAACAGGAATATCGCAGGGCTAAACTTTCGGGCGCGAGATATTTCGATGTGAGCGGGAAGTTTGAAAGCTTTTGGCGCCTGAAATTATATTCTTCTCTTGTACGGCCGACTATGATATCATGGCCGAGAATTTGTTTGTTTTGCACGCAAAAAAAGTGCAAGTTTTGAAAATCAATGTCTCCAACTCGAAACTTAGATTGTCCATTCAATTCAAATATGGATCATTGAGCTACTACAAGCAAATACCATCATATGGTCCAATTCAAATGAAATTCCAAATGTGTTTATCCTAAATATGATGACAAAAGCAAAAATGTGTATGTGTATGAATAAAGTGGATGATTATAAAGTTTGAACATGCCCGTATGTGTATATCTCTAGGTTTGATATATGAATTTGAAATCACGAAATCCCGGCTTAAAAATGTACCTCCGTTTAAATGAATTACAAAAGCTAATGATGCAGTCGAATTCCAAAATTCCAATCTTAGGTTTGTAATTCTGGTACATCAAAGTATATCACGCATGTTCAAAAGTATCGTTATCTCATAGTCCAAACTGTGAAACAAATTGATCAACCTTGAGTGCACACACTATTGACCATGTATATCTCAATTACGCTAAAGTCCCTCAAATATAGACACCTCACTCTTTATCTGAAGCCAACCCCCCCCCCTCGTCGCCCCCACACACACAGAAGTCGTTCTCTCCCCCAAACACCAAGACACGAGCACATTAACACCCCTCTCTCTTCTAAAGTCCGGACCCCAATATAGGTCTCTGTCACTTTGTCTCTTGGGCATGCACACATCTCTTCCCCCACTCTCTAGCTAGGTCTCCCGGCATCTCTCTTTCCCAAGCACACGCACTATGTAGAGTGTATCTTTCCCATACACACAAAATGTCGCCCCCAAATGTCTATCTCCCTAGTTATGTGGTTCTCGCACACTCACCTCACACACCACCCCCACTTCAAAACAAGCACACTTTGTCTCCTTGTGCACCACTCTCCTCTTTCTATCTCTCCCACATGCGGACCCGCCCCAGCTCCTCCCTGTATACATATATGTCGTGACTCTTTCCATAGCTCCCTAATGTATCATCGTTCTCGATCTCGCACATTGTTCTCTACACCATCTATTCTAGATCTCTCATGAAGTCCCTATCACACACACGATGACTCGCTTCCCTTGCGTCTCCGTACATAGGCCAATTTCCAACAACATCAACATTGTCTCCCTATCTATACGCCATTTATGGACACAAACGCCCCCTCTCTCGCCCCCTCTCTTCCTCTCTCTCTCTCTCTCTCTCTCTCTCTCTCAGACCCCTCTCCCACACACAATCGATGTCTCTTCCAAATAGTCTGCTCCCCCCCGCCCGCACCCATGCTATCCCGCTACTACACATGTCACACCATTCCCCCTTCCCTTATCTAGGTTTACATCATTAGTGGTCTCTCTACTCCACATACACACACTCCCTCTCACACACAAACACGCGCACAAACACACACAGACACGCACAAACACCCATTAGTCTGGATCCTCATCTCTCCCCATGTCCGCATGTGTATCTCTCACACTCACTCTCTAATTATGTATATGTGTCTCCACGTTACACAACACAAAGCCCCATTTACATGTCTCTCTCTATCGTCCACACACATAGACACAAAGAATCTGTTATCATTGCCTCATTCTCTAGACATATCACACACGCACACTGTCTCTCTCTCTCTCTCGCAAACACGCTCAACAAGGGTTTCCCCGTGAATAACTTACCGTCTATTCATCAATAGTCGTGTCAGTACGGCGAACACGAGACGTGAAAGAGAATAAATCTACACGTGCTTAGACCACCTAGTATGACTACTAGGACTAGAGCAAGCCAAAAAACGCGCCGCCGTCACCCCCTCCTTATCGGCGACGGGAAAACCTTTGTTTTACACAGTCGAGAAGTCATTGTGCTAAGGCCTCACATGCTGAGGCGTTGAATAGAATGTAGATGCTAGTTTACGGAACAAGTATCGATAATACGTTTGTATCTCCATACTTATATTTCTTCTCTTATAAAAAACCGAGTTGGTGATGGTGGTACGCGTGCCATCTTGCAATATAGACCGTCCGATCTATATCTGACTGATGGAAATTAAACTAAAAGATACCCGCACCCCTCTCCACATTTGCAGACAAGGCCTTCCCTCGTTCATCCTTATCTCCAACAACCTCATTGTTGAGCAATTAAGAAAGGAAGCCTCTGGAACAAACTGGCCTGGTGGCCGCTGCCGGCGTCGTCAATCCCCATGCCTCCGCTCAGTCCGACCACCAATCACCACCACGCCCCACTCCTCTTCACCTTATCTCCTATTTCTCGAGATATCATTAGTTTTTACACATGGGATTACTCCCGCATGGGTCAATCACAACGAGTGTTTTTATAAAAAAATGCATCTTGATGTTCCGTGCAATGCACGGATCTTGCTAGTACTCCTACAGAAGACTAAGTTGGTGATGATGGTGTGTCTGCCATCCGTCGTTTGTGACCATTAGATCTACATCTAACGACTGTGAGGTAAGTTGTTGCCTTTTCTCACAAACATCCCACTTGTCTACCAATTTGCAGAAAAACCCATAATTAGTATCTTAAAACCAACCACATCCCTCCCTGACCTCACCAAAACAGCCCAAGGAATATATTCTAATTGAAACATAATATATCTCTAGTGATATATGTATATCAAAATTAGAGTGTTTTGTATCAAGTTTGTGAATATTATTCTAATTATGATTCGTTGCAACGCACATGAACATTGCTAGTATTTCCAACCATGCAATTTTTCCCTAGTATTCCATAGTTTCGAGTTTTCCATCAAGATATTAGTCACTCATGGTTGATATTTACTTTCAATCATGTACACATATGCACTATGTAACTAGCCTTGCTTATTGGGTTCCAAAGCTTAACTTTCACTCCTACTTACAATATGTAGAGTACTTAACAAAAAACTACCACTTTCAACCAGCCCTAGGAAGAATCTATTGTACAAAAAATAGCAAAAACATACCCAAAATTTCTTAATCCACGCCAAAAACTACTACCTACCGATTAGGTTAGTTTAAACCCATTTATGACAGGGTTGGCCCACACGTCTGTGCTGACGAGGAAGCTTAAACCAACACATTTTGTTTGACCGTTGACATGAGGGACCCACATCTGACCTTCTATCCTGTTATTCCCCCTCAAATCATTATTTTTCCTGAACATTACTTCAAACAGTGTTGATGCGTGTTCGTCGGTGGCGCCGGTGATGAGCAAGTTGGCCGCCGCTCCCCCGGACGGGTCAGACGCCGTGCTGGCCTCCGCACGGGTTGGCAGGCTGGCCCGAGCGTAACTCACGAGCGAGCAAGCCGCCGTGCTGGCCTTCGCTCGAGCCAGATAGCTGGCCTTAGCGCAGCGCGCGCGAGCAAGCCGGCGCGCCGCCGTGCCAATCTAGCTAGCAAACCTTGCAGACAAGCAGCTGGACGGAGCTATCTTAGCTAGCTAGCGGCCGCGGGCGCCGAACGGAGCTGGCATCCGGGCTGCCGCAAGATGGGCTCCGCACCGGCGGCGGTTTTAACCTCACCTTCTGCCGGCGGCGGTAGCTGCGTCCCATGGCCGAGGATGACTAGGTGGACGGGCCGGAGGTAGGAGGTCACTCGGGGATTTTCGTGCAGACTGTCATGTAGGTCCCACAAGTCATAACGCCCAGTCGAATAGAAGGCGTTGACTTAATGGGCGACACGGGCCCTGTTTGGATACTCTAAGTCAGAGGTTAGATTCTAACCCTGAACTAACTCTAACCAAAGTGGTGTTTGGATGGCAGGGTTAGATTGAGAACAAATGTATCCAAATAGGGCCATGGGTTGAAACGTGCCTATAACGACACTTTGTAGAGTAGTCGTTTCTTGGTAGGGCTGGTTGGTAAGAGCATGTACAATGGTTGATAAGGTAGTCTTATCTTAAGTCTGCCACGTATGCAAGTGGTAGTAGTTTCTTGGCATTATTAGTGGTTTCTTGCATTATTAGGGGTTTCTGGTAAGGAACAATGTACTACTAGCGACAAAAGGCGATTCTAGGTTGCGTTGTACTCCAACGAGTACTACTAGTGGTCGCGGGAGTGTATACCTCGTTTTGTGGGTTCGATCCCGGCCGAACGCACGGCGGCCTTTTTTTAAATAGTAACTTTGCTGCGAGCCAATATTTTACACGGGTAGTTTGAGTTTTGAAGTCAAACGGACGTGCGGCACCACAATCTAGGTGCACTGGATAGCCTAGCCACGTGAACGGGTTTTCCTTCCCAGCATCTCGTGGCTCGCGTGCTCGCCCTAGCCGCACCTCGCTTGCAGCTTCCTCATCAGCTAGTAGCATATTTAAACTAGCGCCTCCCAATTAAGCCCGAGGAGCCGGAAAAGCCTGGCGGGGCATTGGGAACTGTGCAATATGGCTCTGTACGTAAAGTGCTCTACTACTACTCTGTAGCTTGTGGCGTTGCACGCATGGACTTCACTCCATTATCGGCTCTACTATAAAAGAAATTCCTCTTGACGTGTTTTTTTTGAAACGGAGGCAAAAGCTTTGCTTCATCTCATTCATAAAGAAGGAACTACTAACAAAGTTCGACGAGATCCATTACACCTCCACAAATGGAAGCGAAAAGCCTAGTCTCGCTGTATCAAATAACTCAAATGTTCTGCCCCCGCAGTAACCGTCGCTGATAAACAGGCTGCTAGTGTGTGCGTGAGAGGAGCGGCTGAGTAGGCCAGCTACGTGAGAGGAGCGGCTGAATAGAGCACCGAGAGTACCCACTAGGCCACTACGCAGGTGTACTTTCCCTGCATTGATAGTACAACGATGGTTCTAGAGAACAGTAGTACCCTCCACTTCCAACTGTAGCTCCTTGGCCCTGAGATTCAAGAGTTCAAAACTGGTGCACTATACTAGAAGTACAGTACATAGCACTAGTAGTACCCTCGCACTACTAGTTGAGAAAGTAGTACTAGTACTGCTACAGTACGAGTACGTACTCCTCCGTCACATAATGTAAGACGTTTTTTGACACTAGTTGGCGTGTACAAAAAATAGCAAAAACATACCCAAAATTTCTTAATCCACGCCAAAAACTACTAGCTAGTGCCAAAAATTTCTTACTAGTGCTATTATTTACAGTATAATGCAATCCCATAACGTCCCATAATGCTAGTACTAGTAGTAAATAATAGCCTCACCCCTTCGCTACAGTTGGAAGGAACGATCTACAGTTGGAAGGGACGAGGCCCTGCGGTTACTACGCTCTTATCTCCTCCTCGCCAGTTCCCCTCCCCCCGAAGAGAAGGCAGTTCGTCGCTGCTCCCATGGATTCGCCAGGCGGTTCTCCTCCTCGTCGGGGCTGGGAGACCTTGGACGACGATCCTCTGGGAGAAATCGCACGCCGCTCCGACGTCCTCACCGCCGCAAGACTCGGTGCTTCCTGCACCAACTATTTCAAGACGGTGCTTAAAATGGCTTGGGAAAAGGCCATGCTTGTTGGTCTTCCATGCGTCCTCGAGGAGAAGGTTCTTCTATGGGACAATCCTTCGAACAGTCCACCGCTCCCTGGCCATGGTTGCACGTTGACTCCGCTAGAGTTGCCGACGTTGAGAGGTAGTCGGATTTTGTCCGATGAGCAGGTCAGTAATGGAGTTTGATCATGTAGTACTTAGTTATTCCATTTCCATCCCATAATTTCTCCGCTGCCCACCGTCTTATATATAGGTCTGGGTCGGTGCCAACGAAGATTGGCTTGCATACCTCCGGCCGGATACCACCATCATTTTGCACAACATCCATAGCAGTGCGGCCGTTCCGGTAGACCCCTTCTCCACCATTGGGATCGGCCTTCCGGACTGGCTGGGCTTGAATACGTATGATGATGCCTACATGAGATTGAAGAAGATAGCAATTGCGGACCCGCCGACAAAGCGACGCGGCTACGACGATTACTATCTCATCGCGGTGTTCGACATAAGGATTGCCATCAATGCAAGAGGCAGTAACGGCAGAGGCTGGCGCATGTTGGCGGCGGCAGATTTGTACCCCTACACGTTCGAAGACGCCGTGCGCCATCTAGGCCGCATCTTCGCGGTGACAAGCCAGGGGACTTGTTTCATCTGGTTGCCATCCTACGGTACGGGAGATTACAAACGGAATGCACAAACCATCATTTGCATCCCTAACGGTACTCCATTATTTTGCAGGGACCAGTCATCCCGCGATCAAAATAAGATCGCCGATCCTGGATGTGCATTTGCATCCGCGATTCGGTCTAACCTGGAACCTTGTAGCTGACTTTGGCATATTGGGATCAACTATCTTAGCAGTCGTTACCCATGGTACCACTGATGTGCAACATGGTCACACAATCTACCACGATCGGACCGTCACCATCTACCCAGGTATTCCATTTTTAACCCTCTCGCCTTCTCTTTCATTGTTGTACTAGTACTCTACTTACGTACTAGTAGTAGGAGTACTTTTTACCTTGGAGGACGCGTATAGCTAGCTAGGCCCTTGAAGACTTGAACCCACTAGCTGCCACCATTTTTTCCATGTCTTACTATCTCATCCATGTAGCCAACAGTGGCTATATATAATAAGCCGGTTATTTTACTTCCTCTATACCGGAGTAGTACTATTTGCTGCACAGTATTACTGACCGCCATATTTGAGCACAACATTATTATGCATGGACCTTGACTATGTATGTCACCATGTGTCCAGATCTGAGATGCCGCGTGTACCAGATGAACGGCGCCGAGTTCGACCCCCGTGATGCTACGTGGGTGCCGAGGAACACTCTTGGAGAGTACTCGCTTTTCATTGGGGATAGCTACCCCATTGTGAAGCGGATGCCACCTTCTGTGCACGACACGGAAGGCCTGCCGTTCATGAAGCATGGTTGTGTCTTCCGTGCGCACCGCCGGATGAACGACATGCTGGGACACGCTATCCCTGATTTATGCCGCTTCAGCTTCGATGAGTCTCCATCGTGTGGAACCGGACTAGAAAGCTGCGACAATGATTCCCGTTGCCCACCGCTATGGATCGTGCCATCCATGAAGAACACCTGGGACTGGAACCTGGAGGAGGACATGTAGCCCATCTATAACGTGTAAGTGGAGTACGGTAAATTGTGAACGGTAGCGCTGTGAATATATGTAGACTAGTCGTGCACAAATTTATCACATGAATTGGAGATGAACTTGTGTGGCATACTGGCAGTTGTCCTTTAGAATTTATTACTAGTAAATGTGTTATGTGTACGTGCAACTTGTGTGGTTGTTGCACGGCCTCCAACACGCTCTTTGAGAAAAAAAGATGGCACAGCTTTGGATATACGTGACGTGGCGGCATCATACAGTAGAATCGTTGGCTATAGTTGTAGTACGCTCCTACTAGGACAACAACTCCTATAAAACCTTGCGCTTGGCTCTTTGCCTCTTCGGGAGGTTCAACAGTTCGTACTCGTGTGAACCTTGCACTTGGCTCTTCGCCTCTTCGGAAGGTCCAACAATGATGATACTACAGTACACATTATGCTTCTGGCAATCTGACACCGATTGAACTGCTGCACGTCCACCACAAGGGCGAGGGAGAGGGAGAGGGAGAGGGCGCGCTATAGTCAAAACCCTCTCCTCGTCCTGCGAACCACCGCGCGCGTGGGCGAGGGAGAGGCGTAGTAAGCAAGCTTCTCCTCGTTCGGCGAGTTGACGGGACACATCAAAGCAGTACTAGTACTAGTCCATACTGCGTCCTTTCCGGTTAATATGGCTTAATTTGAAATGAGAAAAATACACTGGCGGTCAACGTATGTAACAATACGCTCTTTACGGTCACTATATATAGTTTTGCGGTGATTATACGATCACTAGCTCATCGTAGAGCACCGTATTGCACCCTACTGACCGGCCACATAGTCGACGTGGCCCTTTGTTGACTGGTTAAATTGTCACCTGGTTTCTGGGTCCCACCTGTCAGTTGGCAGAGCAAAGAAATCAGCTAAAAAACAAAGAGTGTAGTACATCTACACTTCCAATGCATTTAGCCTTTAATCTAAATCGATATTGATTGACTAATGCACCAACTTGTGCTCTAGGTATAGGCTACATGTCTATCCTTAATTACAGCATGCAACGACCTTCATTTAATCTTCTTCTCTCAATGGTCGCATACACACATAACTTTTGGGCGTTAATTATGCCCTGGTCATTGTGTAAATCTCTAAATGTACAGTCTTTCACAGACGTAGGGAGTAGGTTGAGCACTTGTGCGTGAGCGTGTGTGTTGTGTCATGTGCTGTGTGCCGCATGGGTGCGTGAGTGTTGCGTGCTTCCATGTGTGTGTGTGAGTGTTGCATGTTGCATGCTCTCCCATTGACATGTTCATATTTCAAGCTTCCTCTGTTCCCTCCATATGGTGATACTCCCTCTGTTCGCAAATACGGAGTAAAATCCTCCCTCTGTTCCCAAATACGGAGTAAAATCCTCCCTTTGTTCCCAAATACGGAGTATTTGTCTTTCTAGAGATTTCATCAAGTGACTACATACGGAGCAAAATGAGTGATGTGAGCGTAGAAGCATAGGGATAATGTAGAACGGAAGACTTCGCGATCCATTATTCCCCATCTCGGTCAGAGAGAACTATTCAACTAGTCTTTCCAGTGAAGTGACAATACACGCTGCAGCAGATGGGACACTTAATTAATAAGCTGAACCAGCGTGTTGGTGTTACTAAATCAGCCTTACCCAGTAGTTCCATCATGCTTGCCAGTAGAGCACGCTTCTGTCCTCCATTAACTGACATATGGGCCCTCTTGTGGTAGACCCACATGTCATCGGTGTAACTATTTACACTCCGAAGGACGGTATATCCTGGTAGTAGTAGTAGAATTGGGATTTAATGCACTTTCTTCCCCGTCTTCCACTCTTCTTCCTCCTCTCTTCTTCTTCCTCCTCTCTTCCCCATCGTCGGCCGCACACCATTTCCCCCCGCTCACTGCTCGCCCGCCCCGCTATCTTCCTTGGTAGCTCGCGCGTACCATATCCCCCCGCTCACTGCTCGGCCACACGAGGAGAAGCTTCTTCGCTCGCCCGCCCGAATCCACTTCCCCGCTGGCTCGCAGGCACCGAAAACCCCAATGGAAGAACCGAATGACACGCAGAGCCGTGATTGGAATTCCCTCCCCGATGTTCTCTTGGAGCAGATCTGTAATCGTATGGACCTACTCAGCACCGTCCGTCTGGCCGCATGCTCGGTGTCTTTGTACCGTCTACTCGTCTGCAACCGGCCGGCTCTTTTCAAGACACCCTGCTTGCCCAATCCTCGCAGGTGGCCCAGACACCGACTTGACGATCCTACGGAGGTTGCCGTGGTGCCCCTCGACATGCTACCACTACCCGTCCACCTGCCCTTCATGCGCGACCACTACTGGGCGGGCATGAAGGCCAACTGGATCGTCCTCATCCACCAATCCGGTAGTCAGTGGCGTCTCGTGGATATCTAGACCCAGCGAGAGATCACCCTTCCATCTTTGGATACTGCCGCCATCGAGCCTCGCGGCCCGCAGGACACTCCTTCCTACTACGCATGAGACGCGTCGAGCTTTTGGCTCGACCTCTGTTTGCTGAAGGTTGTAATCTGCGAAGTGCCCACACCATCAGAAGACTACATGGATTACAAGCTCATTGTCGTGTTCAACATGGGATTTGTTTATCTGGAATCCAGTCGCCATACATGGTTATGGCTCATCGTCGATCCTCTTCACCCAACACTTCTGTCTGATGCTATTGTGCACGATGGCATCGTTTATGCGGTCGACGCATAGATTGGCTGCCTATGCTGGTGGAATCCATCGCCGTGTAATTGTTCTATCTCATCTCATCTTTACCTTAAGAATACGTCTGCCTGTTCATTGTTGCAAAATTAGAATATATAGTATGTCTATAACCACATCATTGCTATATGTTCCTCTCATTTCCTAGATTTTTATGACCACACATGTTATTGTTAGAGTTGATATGAGAACAATTGGTATCTAATGATTGTTAGAATAGATATTATGAGTATAACCTCATGATTGCTATATGTTACTCTCATTTCCAGGATTTTTATAACAACGCATGTTATTGCTTAGAGTTGATATGATAACTGTAGTAAGTGCTATGGTAGAATATGAGTAGGCCCTGTCATATCTGTTTTCGTCTCATTGTTACATGATGTTTGAACCATGATATATTGCTAGAATATGAAAGCCATTGGCTTATTTTTTTTAACTTGGGGTATGATTATGACCACGACATTGCAATTCTCTGTCTATGATATGTGTCACTGTTATAATAATCTTAATTCCACACATTCTCTGAACATGATTGTTTATTTTTGTCCTTTTGGTCTCCAATTTGAATTGTTGCAGCAGACGCAAATGCGCTGGCCTTCATGATTCCAGGACCTGGAATCATACCAGCCGATGGGTGGTGGTTTATCGCTCGTTCAGCTGACGACGGTCATTTGATGCTCATTTGCACATACCAAATTGACCAAACCATTTCATGAAACCACATGAAGTACAATGCCTGGGGTGTTCGTGACATTGATGGCTATGGCTGCTTCGTGTTCGAGAAAGATCCCAGCTCCATTGGGCCAGGCGTATTCAACTGGAGGTGGGTTTACAAACTCGGCAACTACTCCATGTTCCTCGGGCTCAATTATCCGATCATCCAACCAATCATCGATCATATCACCGGCGATGATTACCGTGCTATGCAACTTCCATTCGCCAGGGGGGACTGTGTTTACACATCATACCATGGGTTTCATGAATCACCATATCCAGATATTCGTCGACACAGCTTGTTGCAAGATAATCTTCAGTGTGTGAAAGGCATCAAGCTGCCATGCGATGGACGGCTTTTGCAAACCCGACATGCGGCGATGTGGTTCATGCCAACAGCAAATAAGCACAACTTGATTCATACTGATATGTAGACTGAGCCATGTATTCTGCTGCTATAGCATGACCCTCTTTTGTTGGATATTATGTACTGTTGTTAGTTTGAAGCACTCCTCTGGTTTGAAGGATAGATACCTTTCTAGGATCAAGTGCATCCTAACTCACCTGCGCAGGATGTACTGATAATGATGATGCAGATGATGTGCAGTATATATATATATATATATATATATATATATATATATATATATATATAGGCTTCAAGTGCGTACTTGTTAGTTAAACCTCTGGTTAAAATGTGACACTAAATACGACTAGTAAGTAGTATAGTAGCAGTACTAGTATACGTCTGTCAAATTATTCATCATGTCCACACATTGAATTGACGTGTCACGCCCAAGATGCGACCCTATCCTAAAGGAACACGAAGGTCCCACCAAGGATAGAACCGCATATTGACACGCTTTTGCAAGGTGGATATCATTACATCAACATTACATAATAGATGGGGATACATACAAGACATACAATTGCCGCAAGAATACATGAATACATCATACATAAGATCAACATCTGACTACGGATGAAACACAAACAGGAGCTCAAACGACATCCACCCTGCTAGCCCAGGCTGCCGACCTGGAACCTATCCCCTGATCGAAGAAGAAGCAGAAGAACTCCAAAACAAGTAAACATCGCTCTCGCGTCATGATCATCGCAAAACCTGTACCTGCAACTGGTGTTGTAGTAATATGTGAGCCACGAGGACTCAGCAATCCCATTACCATGGGTATCAAGACTAGCAAAGCTTTAATGGGTAAGGAAGGGGTAATGTGGTGAGGTTGCAGCAGCGACTAAGCATGTATGGTGGCTAACATGCGCAAAAGAGAGCGAGAAGAGAAGCAAAGGAACGGTCGTCAACTAGTAATGATCAAGAAGTGATCCTGAACTCCTACTTACATCAAACATAACCCAGAAACCGTGTTCACTTCCCGGACTCCACCGGAAAGAGACCATCACGGCTACACACGCGGTTGATGCGTTTTAATTAAGGTCAAGTGTCAAGTTCTCTACAACCGGATATTAACAAATTCCCATCTGCCACATAACCGCGGGCACGGCTCTCAAAAGTTTATACCCTGCAGGGGTGTCCCAACTTAGCCCATTATAAGCTATCATGGTCAACGAAGGATATTCCTTCTCCCGGGAAGACCCGATCAATCTCGGAATCCCGGTTACAAGACATTTCGACGATGGTAAAACAAAACCAGCAAAGCCGCCCGGATGTGCCGACAAATCCCGATAGGAGCTGCACATACCTCGTTCTCAGGGCACACCGGATGAGCCAGACGTCGGGTTGGCATAGACCCTGGTTGCCCAGGGGGCGCCGGACATCGCTCGGTTTGGACCAGCACTTGGAGAAGCACTGGCCCGGGGGGGGGGGGGGGTAAAATGAAGATGACCCTCGAGAGCGCGACTCCCAAGGGAAAATGGCTAGGTGAGGCAAATGTAAAACCAAGGTTGGGCCTTGCTGGAAGAGTTTTATTCAAAGCGAACTGTCAAGGGGGTCCCATAAATCACCCAACCGCGTAAGGGACGCAAAATCAAGGAACATAACACCGGTATGACGGAAACTAGGGCGGCAAGAGTGGAACAAAACACCAGGCATAAGGCCGAGCCTTCCACCCTTTACCAAGTATATAGATGCTTTAATTAAATAAGAGATATTGTGATATCCCAACAAAAACATAATCCAACATGGAGCAATCTTCATCTTCACCTGCAACTAGCAACGCTATAAGAGGGGATGAGCCAAGCGGTAACATAGCCAAACAACGGTTTGCTAGGAAGGGTGACAACGGCTAGAGGTTCATGGCAATTTGGGAGGCTTGAAGAGCAAGTGAATAGGTAGCGCAACATAGCGATAGAACGAAGCAACTAGCATAGCAATGATAGTAATGAGATCCAAGGTGACGGTCATCTTGCCTGAAATCCCGCTAGGAAGAAGAATGAGTCCATGAAGAAGATGAAGCCACGAAGTCGAACGAATCCTCACGATCGCAACGACACGGGAACTATCGAGAAGAAGCACACACCAAGGTAAACACACCACACATGAACAAGGCATGATGCTCAACCAAGTATGATGCATGACAAGGCTACATGAAGGTACACATGACAAGAGATGATACATACAAGAACAACACATCAAAGCAAGTTTAAATGAGGCCGAAAACAACATATAACAAATCCGGTAAGTCCTCATATGCAAATTTCGAAATTGTTCCAGAACTGAATAAACCTTATGTTCAAGTTGTTAAACAGCAAGCTAAGATGCACCAAGATGATCTACACGAAATTCTAGTCAAGTTACATATAAAGTTCATTAGATTCGGAGCTACGGCCTAGAAGATATGAGCAAAACAAGTTAAACATGACATTGATGCAAAATGCATTCAAACATCAAACAAAAACACTCAAGGTGTGGATGCCACATCATAATATGAAACTACATGCAAAACTAAGCAAGTTTCATATAGAGCATGCTCAAAACGGAGCAACGGTGCAACACATACACTCCAAACAAGATATAGCAACAATCTGTCCAAAACAGCAACTAGGCATCTAGCAAGCATCAAAACAATATGCTACAGCAACTCAACATGAAAAAAAAGGCATGGACATGATTTACAGGTAAATCATGACAAAACATGATCACTGAGCTACCTCCAGAAATCACTAGAACATCCTCAAAAGAACATGGCAAGATTGCAAATAATAACAGATTCACAGACTTGGCAGAAATCACTGGACATGGCAGAAATAACATCAGGTTGCAAAGTTTAGAGCTAACAAACAACATGCTACAGAACTTATCATGGCAACCAAAGGCATGGCATGAATCTACTAATTGCATAGAACAAAAGTCCCTTAATGATCATGAGCTAAAAAGGCACAGAAGAAATGATGGCACCCACGTAAACATAACAAGTTTTATTAACAGCTTCAGACTTGGAAGAAAATAACAGGACATGGCAGAAACAACGATAAGTAGGCATGTTGGTGAGCTTCAAACACTCACCCCAGAGCAATACATGGCATGAAAAGGTAACCAACAGTAAGATGGCATGAATATGAAGCTAAGCATGGCAATAGTATAGTCATAGGATACATGGATCACTAGTAACAACCATGGAAAAATTGATTAACATGTAAGCAAGCTGCCAGGAACATTTTATCGCAAAGTACAGCAAGCTAAAAACAAGCTACAGCAGGCTATAAATGCAAATAAGGGCATGGATGGATAGAGCATAACATGTATAACAAAACATTCTTAGTGAACATCTTCAGATTATGCATAGAATGACTTGTAGCAGCACGTTTACATGGCAACAAAATATAACAGACTCAGACTTTGCAGAAATCACTAAGTCACAGAAACCAGCAACATCACGGAGGCTACTTTGCATGATTGTGCTAGTCACCACATAGATCCTAAAAATACAAGACTAGCACCACTGTAAAAATGGCATGATGTAAATCAAAACACATGTAGACATCAACCTCATAGGATGCACACACAAAATGCAATGAAAAAGACAATTCAGCAAGTTCTGATAACAGACAGTAGATAACATCATATAGCACTTTTGCAATGATCATTAGCGCATCAATATGAACTAAAACAAGCATGGAACAATGGAACAAAATGAAGAGCATCTCAAGGCGAACATTTCGATATGCTATATGCATGAATCGGAGCAACGACCACGAAGTTATGGCATGAAGAACAGAGTAACATAATGCAAATATTTTCGGGACTTGGCAGTTTTTTACCCTCGCAGAAAACGGGACGGGGATGACCCGGGATGAAGCGGAGCGGGACGGGGCGGCGTTTGGATGACGGGGTTGGTGGATCTCGTCCCGATCCGGGGGACTTCGCCGGAGTTGGCCGGGGACGTGGCCGGAGAGGAGGAAGACGGCCGGAGAGGACGAAGGGGGACCGGATCCGAGGCGTTCCTCGTCGGATCCGGCGCCCACGGTGGCGGAGGAGGCTGGGCGCGATGGAGGCGGGCGCGGGGCGGAGTTGGCGCAAGGGCGCGCTGGCGAGGTCGGTGGCGGAGCCGGCGACGGCGGAGAGGCGAAGGAGAGGCGCGGGCGACCACGGCGGCAGGGCAAGGCGGGGCGCTCGGGGCGGCGCACGGCGGTGCTCCGGCACGGCGGCGGAGAGGCGCGCCGGCGGCAGAGATCGGGCGGCGGGCGGCGGCGCGGCTGGGAGCCGAGACGCGGCGGCGCTGGAGGCGGAGGGCGCGGGCGGCGAGCGGGACAAGCAGCCCGGGTGCGGCCCGGGGCGGGCCTGCCTCGGGCCCCGGCGGGCCTGGCGGCGGGGCGCAGTGGCTGACGGCGGAGGAGGCCACGTGGCGGCGGCGAATTGGGCGTGGGGCGGCACGGACATGTCCGGCCGTCGGTGGGAGATTTGTCCGGCGGCGGGGAGGAGTTTGAACTAGGGTTAGGGTAGGATTTGATCCGAAAATTCGGGGCAGGAGGTGTTTATATAGGTAGAGGGAGCTAGGAGAGTCCAAATGAGGTGCGGTTTTCGCCCACACGATCGTCATCGAACGACCGAGAGCATGGAGGGTGCTTTGCTGGACTAGTGGGCTGTGGTCAAGGGGTGCTGGGCTGCAAAGAGAGAGGGGTTTCGGGCTACGCGGTTAACCGTTGGGGCATCAAACGACCTCCAAATGGAACAAAATTTGACGGGCGGTCTACCGGTGCTATACCAAGGCTACTCGACAAATCTCGGCCCATTCCGAGAACATTTTTATGCCACTTATAAAATAATATTTCGGAGGTGCCACGGGTGCGTGCGAGAGTGAAAGGGGTCGGAATGGACAACGGAGAGAACCGGGAGGACCCGAACGGATGCATGTTTTGAAAAGACATGCAGATGCAATGCAGATGATGACATGGCAAAATGCAACACGCAAGCACATGACATGGCAACGACGACGAATAACTGGAAGACACCTGGCGCATCGGAACCGGGGCGTCACAACACTCCTCCACTAACAAGAGATCTCCTCCTGAGATCTTAGGACTGAGACGGGAGGAAAAAGGGAAGAGGTGAAACAAGAGCGAAGAGAGAGGATGAACAAAGTTAAGAACACTCGAGGAGGAAAGAGGGTTGTTGAATGAGACAAGAAGCAAAAGCTCAAGGAATAAGGTTGAATTTGAAACCACTCCGGTTAGGACAAGATCGAAAAGGAATAATAATAACGAAGGAATTTATGCAGCACTCCGGTTGAACAAGGAAAGAATAGAACATGAACTTGAGAAATGGAACGATACTTGACTTGAGGAACAACACAAAACCTCCGGAAGACTTGAAAGAGTGGAATGAGAATAACGTTGAAGAATATGACACCTTCTACCACGAATGAAATAGAGAGCTTCCTTAGAAGGAAACATTGACCGGAATTGTTGAGAAAATCAACAATGAAAAGAATAAGCTTGTTGTGGACTTATGGATAACATCTCAAAAATTATGAGGTGATAACCGACCACAAACGAAAAATGGTTGAAAAAGCTGAGAAGGATGAAGAAATGCAAAACTCCACTTTCAAAAGAATACGGAGAATTAATTGCACTTTGAGAGGCAAGAAGGAAAGATACTTGAGCTCCTCCAAAAGAATCTTGATGAATACTTGAAGAATGAATTAAATCATGACGAGCCACCGTGATGAACTCCGGTAACAAAAGAATGCCGAGATAAAATTGAAGGATGAAAGGGATAAGATTAAATTCTTGCGATGATTAGGATGGAGGTTCGCGACGAAATCGGCGAGAAGCTTAGAACTCCAGAAAAGAAAAGATGAAAACACTTTGAACCGAGAATGTGATGTGATGATCAATCTCCGAAAAGAAGAGATTAATCCACATGAAGAAAGAAGAATAAGGATTACGTTATGCTTATCCTCCACCAATTAAATTGATGAGAAACAATGGATTTGCATACTACTTATTCTTGTTGGAAAAGATTAAGGGGGGATATAACGCAAAACTTGAGAAAGTCTTCATGAACCACCGGTAGGATTTGGAAAGACGAATTAATTGATATGATTACGAATGACAAGGGGTCTTGAACGAACCACCATTAGAATTCAAAATTGACTGACGAAGGAGAATGACTCACCAGGGAAAATTAGAAAAGCACGAGATACTTGAGGGAATTTAGAGACAAGAGAACGAAGAGATCGCGAACTGATTGAAGAATACTTGGACGAAGCACCAGAAGAATATTGAGAGAACGAAGGGGCACGGATATAGAATAATCGGAGAACGGATTTGAAAACTTAGAGCGAAGAAATATTCTGAAATGGAGGCCTCCAGATAATTGAGACGGAAAACAACTCCTGAGATACTCCGGATGGGTGAAACTAATTGCACGACTTGAAACAATTTGAGAGGATAACATGAAGCTAGCATCACGAGTCTCCGAGAGAACGGGCAAGATTTAAAAGAAACTCTTCTTCGGTCCTCAAATGTTGAGAATGACGGCGAGAAATAACCCCAAAATTGTTGGGATACTCCGGGAGAATGAAAAGCGAAGAGGTTGAGCCAACGATGAAAATAATTTGAAATTGATCTTGGAAAAGCGTCTGACTGATGAAATTCATACTTACTTCGAAACGGATTTGAGAATAGCTCCGGGAAATTAGAAGAGTCAGGTAAGATCCTGGGAAAAGACCTGTGGGTTAGGGTCCACTGAAAAGAAAACACCGTTGAAAAGGATTGTTGAAAGAGAAATGATGCACCGGAACGATTGAAATATTTGAATAAGGTGACAACCTCGAATTAATTCGAACACAGACGAATCTCCTGAGATGTCTTCATCACTCCGGAATGATTAAAAGACGAGAGGGGAACGAGCAACGGGAAACATTTGAGCCGAGGAAAGAATATAGTAACTACTGAAAACTGAATCCACCGGAGAAGAAAAGAGATGAAGAATGTCAAACGAGACGAGAATTCACCGGTTGAAATAATTGAGGGAAGACTGAAGATACTTCGCACGAATGAAATAGATGCTCGAATAGAGGCTCAGACTCCGGGAATAAAAAGGGTGGGAGGGCGGGAAAAACACAGGCCACTTGAAACAGGGAACCGACGAATAACTTGAAGAGAAGACACTGGTTGAAATGATTGAGGAGAAAATGCAAAAACTTCGCACGAGTAGGGCAGATACTCAATTATGGACTCCGGTTCCGAGAAGAAAAAGGGTGGGAGGGTGGGAAAAACAAGGACAACTTCGGACAGGGAACAACATCGGTTGAAAAGAGATGAGGATTAATCTAACAAAAGATGACGAGGAACGAAACCACTCGAAGAGAGGTGCACCGGACTGAAAAGAGGATGGGCAACGAACAAAAGCTAACCGCGAGATCCTAAAAAAATTGAAGGGGAAGAGGAATAGTTCAAAACACCTACGTCAAGATTTCTCACCGGAGCGACGAAGGGGCAGAGGAGTAAAAAGAAATCCTACTCTCCGATATAACTAGACTCTGAAAAAGTTTTCTTCTAGACTCAACAACGGCCAAACTATACGATCAATCAAGGGGGGGGGCTCCTAAAGTCGGTCGAGGCTCTGATACCAACTTGTCACGCCCAAGATGCGACCCTATCCTAAAGGAACACGAAGGTCCCACCAAGGATAGAACCGCATATTGACACGCTTTTGCAAGGTGGATATCATTACATCAACATTACATAATAGAGGGGATATATACAAGACATACAATTGCCGCAAGAATACATGAATACATCATACATAAGATCAACATCTGACTACGGATGAAACACAAACAGGAGCTCAAACGACATCCACCCTGCTAGCCCAGGCTGCCGACCTGGAACCTATCCCCTGATCGAAGAAGAAGCAGAAGAAGAACTCCAAAACAAGTAAACATCGCTCTCGCGTCATGATCATCGCAAAACCTGTACCTGCAACTGGTGTTGTAGTAATCTGTGAGCCACGAGGACTCAGCAATCCCATTACCATGGTTATCAAGACTAGCAAAGCTTTAATGGGTAAGGAAGGGGTAAAGTGGTGAGGTTGCAGCAGCGACTAAGCATGTATGGTGGCTAACATGCGCAAAAGAGAGCGAGAAGAGATGCAAAGGAACGGTCATCAACTAGTAGTGATCAAGAAGTGATCCTGAAGTCCTACTTACGTCAAACATAACCCAGAAACCGTGTTCACTTCCCGGACTCCGCCGGAAAGAGACCATCACGGCTACACACGCGGTTGATGCGTTTTAATTAAGGTCAAGTGTCAAGTTCTCTACAACCACATATTAATAAATTCCCATCTGCCACATAACCGCGGGCACGGCTCTTGAAAGTTTATACCCTGCAGGGGTGTCCCAACTTAGCCCATTATAAGCTCTCACGGTCAACGAAGGATATTCCTTCTCCCGGCAAGACCCGATCAGTCTCGGAATCCCGGTTACAAGACATTTGACGATGGTAAAACAAAACCAGCAAAGCCGCCCGGATGTGCCGACAAATCCCGATAGGAGCTGCACATACCTCATTCTCAGGGCACACCGGATGAGCCAGACGTCGGGTTGGCATAGACCCTGGTTGCCCAGGGGGCGCCGGACATCGCTCGGTTTGGACCAGCACTTGGAGAAGCACTGGCCCGGGGGGTAAAATGAAGATGACCCTCGAGAGCGCGACTCCCAAGGGAAATAGGCTAGGTGAGGCAAATGTAAAACCAAGGTTGGGCCTTGCTGGAAGAGTTTTATTCAAAGCGAACTGTCAAGGGGGTCCCATAAATCACCCAACCGCGTAAGAGACGCAAAATCAAGGAACATAACACCGGTATGACGGAAACTAGGGCGGCAAGAGTGGAACAAAACACCAGGCATAAGGCCGAGCCTTCCACCCTTTACCAAGTATATAGATGCATTAATTAAATAAGAGATATTGTGATATCCCAACAAAAACATAATCCAACATGGAGCAATCTTCATCTTCACCTGCAACTAGCAACGCTATAAGAGGGGATGATCCAAGCGGTAACATAGCCAAACAACGGTTTGCTAGGAAGGGTGACAACGGCTAGAGGTTCATGGCAATTTGGGAGGCTTGAAGAGCAAGTGAATAGGTAGCGCAGCATAGCGATAGAACGAAGCAACTAGCATAGCAATGATAGTTATGAGATCCAAGGTGACGGTCATCTTGCCTGAAATCCCGCTAGGAAGAAGAACGAGTCCATGAAGAAGATGAAGCCACAAAGTCGAACGAATCCTCACGATCGCAACGACACGGGAACTATCGAGAAGAAGCACACAACAAGGTAAACACACCACACATGAACAAGGCATGATGCTCAACCAAGTATGATGTATGACAAGACTGCATGAAGGTACACATGAGAATAGATGATGCATACAAGAACAACACATCAAAGCAAGTTTAAATGAGGCCGGAAACAACATATAGCAAATCCGGTAACTCCTCATATGCAAATTTCGAAATTGGTCCAGAACTGAATAAACCTTATGTTCAAGTTGTTAAACAGCAAATTAAGATGCACCAAGATGATCTACACGAAATTCTAGTCAAGTTACATATAAAGTTCATTAGATTCGGAGCTACGGCCTAGAAGATATGAGCAAAACAAGTTAAACATGACATTGATGCAAAATGCATTCAAACATCAAACAAACACACTCAAGACGTGGATGCAACATGATAATATGAAACTACATGCAAAACTAAGCAAGTTTCATATAGAGCATGCTCAAAACGGAGCAACGGTGCAACACATACACTCCAAACAAGATATAGCAACAATCTGTCCAAAACAGAAACTAGGCATCTAGCAAGCGTCAAAACAATATGCTACAGCAACTCAACATGAAAACAAAAGGCATGGACATGATGTACAGGTAAAGCATGACAAAACATGATCAATGAGCTACCTCCAGAAATCACTAGACCATGCTCAAAAGGACATGGCAAGATTGAAAATAATAACAGATTCAGACTTGGCAGAAATCACTGGACATGGCAGAAATAACATCAGGTTGCAAAGTTTGGAGCTAACAAACAACATGCTACAGGAACTTATCATGACAAACAAAGCCATGGCATGAATCTACTAATTGCATAGAACAAAAGTCCCTTACTGATCATGAGCTAAAAAGGCACAGAAGAAATGATGGCACCCAGGTAAACATAACAAGTTTTATTAACAGCTTCAGACTTGGAAGACAATAACAGGACATGGCAGAAACAACGATAAGTAGGCATGTTGGTGAGCTTGAACCACTCACCACAGAGCAAGACATGGCATGACAAGGTAACCAACAGTAAGATGGCATGAATATGAAGCTAAGAATGGCAATAGCATAGTCATAGGGTACATGGATCACTAGTAACAACCATGGCAAAATTGATAGAGCAAGATAACAACAAGCTACAGTAGGCTATAAATGCAAACAAGGGCGCGGATGGATAGAGCATAACATGTATAACAAAACATCCTTAGTGAACATCTCCAGATTATGCATAGAATGACTTGTAGCAGCAGGTTTACATGGCAACAAAATATAACAGACTCAGACTTTGCAGAAATCACTAAGTCACAGAAACCAGCAACATCACGGAGGCTACTTTGCATGCTTGTGCTAGTCACCACATAGATCCTAAAAATACAAGACTAGAACCACTGTAAAAATGGCATGATGTAAATCAAAACACATGTAGACATCAACCTCATAGGATGCACACACAAAATGCAATGAAAAAGACAATTTATCAAGTTCTGATAACAGACAGTAGATAACATCATATAGCACTTTTGCAATGATCATTAGCGCATCAATATGAACTAAAACAAGCATGGAACAATGGAACAAAATGAAGAGCATCTCAAGGCGAACATCTTGATATGCTATATGCATGAATCGGAGCACCGACCACGAAGTTATGGCATGAAGAACAGAGCAACATAACGTAAATATTTTCGGGACTTGGCAGTTTTTTACCCTCGCAGAAAACGGGACGGGGATGACCCGGGACGAAGCGGAGCGGGACGGGGCGGCGTTTGGATGACGGGGTTGGTGGATCTCGTCCCGATCCGGGGGACTTCGCCGGAGTTGGCCGAGGACGTGGCCGGAGAGGAGGAAGACGGCCGGAGAGGACGAAGGGGGACCGGATCCGAGGCGTTCCTCGTCGGATCCGGCGCCCACGGCGGCGGAGGAGGCCGGGCGCGATGGAGGCGGGCGCGGGGCGGAGTCGGCGCAAGGGCGCACCGGCGAGGTCGGTGGCGGAGCCGGCGAGCTCGATGGCGGAGCCGACGACGGCGGAGCTGCGAAGGAGAGGCGCGGGCGACCACGGCGGCAGGGCAAGGCGGGGCGCTCGGGGCGGCGCACGGCGGTGCTCCGGCACGGCGGCAGGGAGGCGCGCCGGCAGCGGAGATCGGGCAGCGGGCGGCGGCGCGGCCGGGAGCCGAGACGCGGCGGCGCTGGAGGCGGAGGGAGCGGGCGGCGAGCGGGGCGAGCAGCCCGGGTGCGGCCCGGGGCGGGCCTGCCTCGGGCCCTGGCGGGCATGGCGGCGGGGCGCGGTGGTTGGCAGCGGAGGAGGCCACGTGGCGGCGGCGAATTGTGCGAGGGGCGGCACGGACATGTCCGGCCGTCGGTGGGAGATTTGTCCGGCGGCGGGGAGGAGTTTGAACTAGGGTTAGGGTAGGATTTGATCTGAAAATTCAGGGAAGGAGGTGTTTATATAGGTAGAGAGAGCTAGGAGAGTCCAAATAAGGTGCGGTTTTCGCCCACACGATCGTGATCGAACGACCGAGAGCATGGAGGGGGTTTTGCTGGGCTAGTGGGCTGTGGTCAAGGGGTGCTGGGCTGCAAAGAGAGGGGGGTTTCGGGCTACGTGGTTAACCGTTGGGGCATCAAACGACCTCCAAATGGAACGAAATTTGGCGGGCGGTCTACCGGTGCTATAGTAAGGCCACTCGGCAAATCTCGGCCCATTCCGAGAAAATTTTTATGCCACTTATAAAATTATATTTCGGAGGTGCCGCGGGCGCGTGCGAGAGTGGAAGGGGTCAGAACGGACAACGGAGAGAACCGGGAGGACCCGAACGGATGCAAGTTTTGAAAGACATGCAGATGCAATGCATATGATGACATGGCAAAATGCAACACGCAAGCACATGACATGGCAGTGACAACGAATAACTGGAAGACACCTGGCGCATCAGAACCGGGGCGTTACATGACGTGACAACACGCTACGCGTGAGGTGACACAAGAATCCCGGCGGCGTGTTCGGGTATTCTGGACTTCAGATTTGGAGTACCACTTATCTGTCGAAATCTTGCATCATTCACTTAAATCAGTTGATTGATCATACATTGAGTACCATATAACTGGAATTAACCCATGCAAGTCGAAGAAGGACTGGCCGGTGCTGCCGGTTGGCGTCAAGTTCGATCCCACGGATCAGGAGCTGATCGAGCACCTTGAGGCCAAAGTGAGTGCTGACAGCGTGAGATCTCACCCTCTCATCGATTTGTTCATACCAACCATCGACAGCGAGCACGGCATATGCTACACCCATCCTGAGAAACTTCCAGGTAAGACACCGATCGACTATCTACTTGCACAAACATATTCCTTTGTTTATAACTCTATTTTTCTTTTTAGACGCAGACCTGGTGAAGCAATTACAATTTGACAGTTAATAAATAGTGAAACAAGTGACTGCAACATGCCAAAGATGTTATGAAAATGCCAACTAGGTACACTAAAACCTGTATTCGACAATACTGCAGGTATCACACTGAGTGGCTTAAGCAAGAATTTCTTCCAGCGCAATTCCAGGGCGTTCAAAAGGGGCACGTGGACGCGTCACAAGATACAGTCGGAGTGCGGCCTGCACGCAATGTGGCACAACACCGGCAATACCTTGCCAGTGAGGGTCAACGGCCGGCAGACGGGCAGCAAAAAGGTTCTGGTGCTGCACACCAACAAGAACGTCGACCAGCAGAGGACCAACTGGGTGATGCACCAGTACCACCTCGGGGACTTGGGGCAACAGAAGGAGCGGGAGCTGGTCCTCTGCAAGATTTTCTACCAGACGAACACTAGGGCCAGGAGTAAAAAGATTATAAGTTAGTTTGGTATTGGTACTTGTACTCCCTTGTCGTCCACAAGTTGGTATTGTTGTCAATGATCTTTTGGTATGAACTTGGCATTTGATTCCAACCATCATGCCGAGGGTCGACGTGGATATCAAGCTGAATTATTTGTTTCGAAACGATTTTTGAGGCACCTGATTTTTATTTCATGGGTAGCATAAGCACCTGCCGTTCGAATTCCCAGTTCTCCAAATTTTTCGAAACAAGTGCATGCTCTTATTATCACGATGAAACAACAATATCCCTGCTACATCCCAGTTATCAGTCTGTACTTGCAGAATTCTCTCGTTTATTGACCACGTATATTGTTTTTTCAGGTCGAGCACGTTTCACCTGGGCCGTAGACTGCCCATGCTTGGTTTTGTTTTTAACGGGCCCAGCCCATGACGACAACGGGGCACAAAGATCCAGCAGGTATCTACTGGCCTCTGGCCAGCCAGCGTTAGTTATATTTTGTCTTATAACATCCGCAGGCACTTTTTTTACTGAATCAAACACACAGCCCAGTTCTATTTTCCTCTTGAAACACATGTCCTACATCCGTTTTTTAATCTCTACCTATAGTTTTACTAGTTCATATACACGTATCATTATATTGAAAATACATAAAATTCAATTTTCATATTTACATCCTTATTTTTCTTGTTGTTTTCCCTCCCAGCGCTGATTTTTTTTACCACTGGTTTTCCCTTAAATCAACTCAATTGTCCCACGTCTTATTTGCTTACAAAAACAAAACAATTTTTTTGGCAAATCAATAAGTTCTTAAAAAAATATTTTATCATTTCGGGATTCCAAAAGTTCGGACTCCACCGAAATATGCAAAATAAGGTTGAACTTTTTGAACGTGGTCCTGGGAAGAAAATGGGCTGTAATAAATTACTTAAGAATTAGCAAATGGGCTGCAAATTATTAAAAAAATAGCAAATGGGCTCTATGTTGTCTGCCACAGATTTGGAGGCTGACTTGTGGGCCTACTAAGTTCATGCGTACACAAGGTTTATCAAAAAAGAAACTTAGTCAACCATCGACTCTACCAGCGTCAGACCGTTAGATGTAAATCTGTTGGGGAACATAGTAATTTCAAAAAAAAATCCTACGCACACGCAAGATCATGGTGATGCATAGCAACGAGAGGGGAGAGTGTTGTCCACGTACCCTCGTAGACCGACAGCGGAAGCGTTATCACAACGCGGTTGATGTAGTCGAACGTCTTCACGATCCGACCGATCTAGTACCGAACGCACGGCACATCCGAGTTCTACACACGTTCATCTCGATGACGTCCCTCGAACTCCGATCCAGCCGAGTTTTGAGGGAGAGTTTCGTCAGCACGACGGCGTGGTGACGATGATGATGTTCCACCGACGCAGGGCTTCGCCTAAGCTCCGCAACGGTATTATCGAGGTGTAATTTGGTGGAGGGGGGCACCGCACACGGCTAAGAGATCTCAAGAATCAATTGTTGTGTCTCTGGGGTGCCCCCCTGCCCCCGTATATAAAGGAGCAAGGGAGGAGGAGGCCGACCCTAGGAGGGGGCGCACCAAGTGTGGAGTCCTACTAGGACTCCCTAGTCCTAGTAGGATTCCACCTCCCATATGGAATAGGAAAAGCGGAAGGGAAAAAGAGAAGGAAGGGGGCGCCCCCATTCCCTAGTCCAATTCGGACCAGACCAAGGGGAGGGATGCGGCCACCCTTGAGGCCCTTTTCCTTCTTTCCCGTATGGCCCAATAAGGCCCAATACGTATTCCCGTAACTCTCCGGTACTCCGAAAAATACCCGAATCACTCGGAACCTTTCCGAAGTCCGAATATAGTCGTCCAATATATCGATCTTTACGTCTCGACCATTTCGAGACTCCTCATCATATCCCCGATCTCATCCAGGACTCCGAACTCCTTCGGTACATCAAAACTCAATAAAACTGTCATCGTACCTACGGGTTCGAGAACTATGTAGACATGACCGAGACACGTCTCCGGTCAATAACCAATAGCGGGACCTGGATGCCCACATTGGCTCCCACATATTCTACGAAGATCTTTATCGGTCAGACGGCATAACAACATACGTTGTTCCCTTTGTCACCGGTATGTTACTTGCCCGAGATTTGATCGTCGGTATCTCGATACCTAGTTCAATCTCGTTACCGGCAAGTCTCTTTACTCGTTCCGTAACACATCATCCCGCAACTAACTCATTAGTCACAATGCTTGCAAGGCTTATAGTGATGTGCATTACCGAGTGGGCCCAGAGATACCTCTCCGACAATTGGAGTGACAAATCCTAATCTCGAAATACGCCAACCCAACAAGTACCTTTGGAGACACCTGTAGAGCACCTTTATAATCACCCATTTACGTTGTGACGTTTGGTAGCACACAAAGTGTTCCTCCGGTAAACGGGAGTTGCATAATCTCATAGTCATAGGAACATGTATAAGTCATGAAGAAAGCAATAGCAACATACTAAACGATCGAGTGCTAAGCTAACGGAATGGGTCAAGTCAATCACGTCATTCTCCTAATGAGGTGATCTCGGTAATCAAATGACAACTCATGTCTATGGCTAGGAAACATAACCATCTTTGATTAACGAGCTAGTCAAGTAGAGGCATACTAGTGACACTCTGTTTGTCTATGTATTCACACATGTATTATGTTTCCGGTTAATACAATTCTAGCATGAATAATAAACATTTATCATGATATAAGGAAATATATAATACTTTATTATTGCCTCTAGGGCATATTTCCTTCAGTCTCCCACTTGCACTAGAGTCAATAATCTAGTTCACATCGCCATGTGATTTAACATCAATAATTCACATCACCATGTGATTAACACCCATAGTTCACATCTCTATGTGACCAACACCCAAAGGGTTTACTAGAGTCAATAATCTAGTTCACATCGCTATGTGATTTACACCCAAAGAGTACTAAGGTGTGATTACGTTTTGCTTGTGAGATAATTTTAGTCAACGGGTCTGTCACATTCAGATCCGTAAGTATTTTGCAAATTTCTATGTCTACAATGTTCTGCACGGAGCTACTCTAGCTAATTGCTCCCACTTTCAATATGTATCTAGACCGAGACTTAGAGTCATCTAGATTTAGTGTCAAAACTTGCATCGACGTTACCCTTTACGACGAACCTTTTTTCACTTCCATAATCGAGAAACATATCCTTATTCCACTAAGGATAATTTTGACCGCTGTCCAGTGATCTACTCCTAGATCACTATTGTACTCCCTTGCCAAAATCAGTGTAGGGTATACAATAGATCTGGTACACAGCATGGCATACTTTATAGAACCTATGGCCAAGGCATAGGGAATGACTTTCATTCTCTTTCTATCTTCTGCCGTGGTCGGGCTTTGAGTCTTACTCAATATCACACCTTGTAACACAGGCAAGAACTCTTTCTTTGACTATTCTATTTTGAACTACATCAAAATCTTGTTAAGGTATGTACTCATTGAAAAAACTTATCAAGCGTCTTGATCTATCTCTATAGATCTTGATGCTCAATATGTAAGTAGCTTCACCGAGGTCTTTCTTTGAAAAACTCCTTTCAAACACTCCTTTATGCTTTGCAGAATAATTCTACATTATTTCCGATCAACAATATGTCATTCACATATACTTATCAGAAATGCTGTAGTGCTCCCACTCACTTTCTTGTAAATACAGGCTTCACCGCAAGTCTGTATACAACTATATGCTTTGATCAACTTATCAAAGCGTATATTCCAACTCTGAGATGCTTGCACCAGTCCATTGATGGATCGCTGGAGCTTGCATATTTTGTTAGCACCTTTAGGATTGACAAAACCTTCTGGTTGCATCATATACAACTCTTCTTTAATAAATCCATTAAGGAATGCATTTTTGTTTATCCCTTTGCCAGATTTCATAAAATGCGGCAATTGCTAACATGATTCGGACAGACTTAAGCATAGATACGAGTGAGAAACTCTCATCGTAGTCAACATCTTGAACTTGTCGAAAACCTTTTTGCGACAATTCTAGCTTTGTAGATAGTGACACTACTATCAGTGTCCGTCTTCCTCTTGATGATCCATTTAATCTCAATGGCTCGCCGATCATTGGGCAAGTCAATCAAAGTCCATACTTTGTTCTGATATATGGATCTTATCTCAGATTTCATGGCCTCAAGCCATTTCGTGGAATCTGGGCTCACCATCGCTTCTTCATAGTTCGTAGGTTCGTCATGGTCTAGTAACATAACCTCCAGAATAGTTTTACCGTACCACTCTGGTGCGGATCTTACTCTGGTTGACCTACGAGGTTCAGTAATAACTTGATCTGAAGTTCCATGATCATCATCATTAACTTCCTCACTAATTGGTGTAGGAGTCACAGGAACAGATTTTTGTGATGAACTACTTTCCAATAAGGGAGCAGGTACAGTTACCTCATCAAGTTCTACTTTCCTCCCACTCACATCTTTCGAGAGAAACTCCTTCTCTAGAAAGGATCCATTCTTAGCAACGAATGTCTTGCCTTCGGATCTGTGATAGAAAGTGTACCCAACTGTCTCCTTTGGGTATCCTATGAAGACACATTTCTCCGATTTGGGTTTGAGCTTATCAGGATGAAACTTTTTCACATAAGCATCGTAACCCCAAAATTTTAAGAAACGACAACTTTGGTTTCTTGCTAAACCTCAGTTCATAAGGCGTCGTCTCAACGGATTTTGATGGTGCCCTATTTAACGTGAATGCAGCTGTCTCTAATGCATAACCCCAAAACGATAGTGGTAGATCGGTAAGATACATCATATATCGCACCATATCTAATAAAGTACGATTACGACGTTCGGACACACCATTACAGCGTGGTGTTCCAGGTGGCGTGAGTAGTGAAACTATTTCATATTGTTTTAACTGAAGGCCAAACTCGTAACTCAAATACTCTTCTCTACGATCAGATCATAGAAGCTTTATTTTCTTGTCACGATGATTTTCCACTTCACTCTGAAATTCTTTGAACTTTTAAAATGTTTCAGACTTATGTTTCATTAAGTAGATATACCCATATCTGCTCAAATCATCTGTGAAGGTCAGAAAATAATGATACCTGCTACGAGCCTCAATATTCATCGGACCACATACATCTGTATGTATGATTTCCAACAAATCTGTTGCTCTCTCCATAGTTCCGGAGAACGGCGTTTTAGTCATCTTGCCCATGAGGCACGGTTCGCAAGCATCAAGTGATTCATAATCAAGTGATTCCAAAATCCCATCAGTATGGAGTTTCTTCATGCACTTTACACCAATATGACCTAAACGGCAGTGCCACAAATAAGTTGCACTATCATTATTAACTTTGCATCTTTTGGCTTCAATATTATGATTATGTGTATCACTACGATCGAGATCCAACAAACCATTTTCGTTGGTGTGTATGACCATAGAAGGTTTTATTCATGTAAACAGAACAACAATTGTTCTCTAACTTAAATGAATAACCGTATTGCAATAAAGATGATCAAATCATATTCATGCTCAATGCAAACACCAAATAACACTTATTTAGTTTCAACACTAATCCCGAAAGTACAGGGAGTGTGCGATGATGATCATATCAATCTTGGAACTACTTCCAACACACATCGTCACCTCGCCTTTTACTAGTCTCTGTTTATTCTGCAACTCCCGTTTTCGAGTTACTACTCTTTAGCAACTGAATCAGTATCAATTACCGAGGGGTTGCTATAAACACTAGTAAAGTACACATCAATAATCTGTATATCAAATATACCTTTGTTCACTTTTACTAGTCTCTGTTTATTCTGCAACTCCCGTTTCGAGTTACTACTCTTAGCAACTGAACCAGTATCAATTACCGAGGGGTAGCTATAAACACTAGTAAAGTACACATCAATAATCTGTATATCAAATATACCTTTGTTCACTTTGCCATCCTTCTTATCCACCAAATAGTTGGGGTAGTTCCGCTTCCAGTGACCAGTCCCTTTGCAGTAGAAGCACTTAGTCTCAGGCTTAGGACCAGACTTAGGCTTCTTCACTTGAGCAGCAACTTGCTTGGCATTCTTCTTGAAGTTCCCCTTCTTCCCTTTGCCCTTTTCTTGAAACTAGTGGTCTCGTCAACCATCAACACTTGATGTTTTTCTTGATTTCTACCTTCGTCGATTTCAGCATCACGAAGAGCTCGGGAATTACATTCGTCATCCCTTGCATACTATAGTTCATCACGAAGTTCTACTAACTTGGTGATGGTGACTAGAGAATTCTGTCAATCACTATTTTATCTGGAAGATTAACTCCCACTTGATTCAAGCGATTGTAGTACCCAGACAATCTGAGCACATGCTCACTAGTTGAGCGATTCTCCTCCATCTTTTAGCTATAGAACTTGTTGGAGACTTGATATCTCTCAACTCGGGTATTTGCTTGAAATATTAACTTCAACTCCTGGAACATCTCATATGGTCCATGACGTTCAAAACGTCTTTGAAGTCCCGATTCTAAGCCGTTAAGCATGGTGCACTAAACTATCAAGTAGTCATCATATTGAGCTAGCCAAACGTTCATAACGTCTGCATCTGCTCCTGCAATAGGTCTGTCACCTAGCGGTGCATCAAGGACATAATTTTTCTGTGCGGCAATGAGGATAATCCTCAGATCACGGATCCAATCCGCATCTTTGCTACTAACATCTTTCAACATAATTTTCTCTAGGAACGTATCAAAAAATAAAACAGGGAAGCAACAACGCGAGCTATTGATCTACAACATAATTTGCAAAATACTATCAGGACTAAGTTCATGATAAATTTAAGTTCAATTAATCATATTACTTAAGAACTCCCACTTAGATAGACATCCCTCTAATCCTCTAAGTGATCACATGATCCATATCAACTAAACCATGTCCGATCATCACGTGAGATGGAGTAGTTTCAATGGTGAACATCACTATGTTGATCATATCTACTATATGATTCACGCTCGACCTTTCGGTCTCCGTGTTCCGAGGCCATATCTGTTATATGCTAGGCTCGTCAAGTTTAACCTGAGTATTCCGCGTGTGCAGCTGTTTTGCACCCGTTGTATTTGAACGTAGAGCCTATCACACCCGATCATCACGTGGTGTCTCAGCACGAAGAACTTTCGCAACGGTGCATACTCAGGGAGAACACTTATACTTTGATAATTTAGTGAAGGATCATCTTATAATGCTACCGTCAAACAAAGCAAGATAAGATGCATAAAGGATTAAGATCACATGCAATCAATATAAGTGATATGATATGGCCATCATCATCTTGTGCTTGTGATCTCCATCTCCGAAGCACCGTGCTTGTGATCTCCATCTCCGAAGCACCGTCATGATCACCATTGTCACCGGCGCGACACCTTGATCTCCATCGTAGCATCGTTGTCGTCTTGCCAACTTATTGCTTTTACGATTATCGCTACCGCTTAGTGATAAAGTAAAACTATTACATGGCGATTGCATCTCATACAATAAAGCGACAACCATATGGCTCCTGCCAGTTGCCGATAACTCGGTTACAAAACATGATCATCTCATACAACAAATTATATCACATCATGTCTTGACCATATCACATCACAACATGCCCTGCAAAAACAAGTTAGACGTCCTCTACTTTGTTGTTGCAAGTTTTACGTGGCTGCTACGGGCTTAGCAAGAACCGTTCTTACCTACGCATCAAAACCACAACGATAGTTTGTCAAGTTGGTGCTGTTTTAACCTTCGCAAGGACCGGGCGTAGCCACACTCGGTTCAACTAAAGTGAGAGAGACAGACACCCGCCGGTCACCTTTAAGCAACGATTGCTCGCAACGGTGAAACCAGTCTCGCGTAAGCGTACGCGTAATGTCGGTCCGGGCCGCTTCATCTCACAATACCGCTGAACCAAAGTATGACATGCTGGTAAGCAGTATGACTTATATCGTCCACAACTCACTTGTGTTCTACTCGTGCATAACATCAACGCATAAAACCAGGCTCGGATGCCACTGTTGGGGAACGTAGTAATTTCAAAAAAAATTCCGACGCACACGCAAGATCATGGTGATGCATAGCAACGAGAGGGGAGAGTGTTGTCCACGTACCCTCGTAGACCGACAGCGGAAGCGTTATCATAACGCGGTTGATGTAGTCGAACGTCTTCACGATCCGACCGATCTAGTACCGAACGCACGGCACATCCGAGTTCTACACACGTTCATCTCGATGACGTCCCTCGAACTCCGATCCAGCCGAGTTTTGAGGGAGAGTTTCGTCAGCACGACGGCGTGGTGACGATGATGATGTTCCACCGACGCAGGGCTTCGCCTAAGCTCCGCAACGGTATTATCGAGGTGTAATTTGGTGGAGGGGGGCACCGCACACGGCTAAGAGATCTCAAGGATCAATTCTTGTGTCTCTGGGGTGCCCCCCTGCCCCCGTATATAAAGGAGCAAGGGAGGAGGAGGCCGGCCCTAGGAGGGGGCGCACCAAGTGTGGAGTCCTACTAGGACTCCCTAGTCCTAGAAGGATTCCACCTCCCATATGGAATAGGAAAAGAGGAAGGGAAAAAGAGAAGGAAGGGGGCGCCCCCCTTCCCTAGTCCAATTCGGACCAGACCAAGGGGAGGGATGCGGCCACCCTTGAGGCCCTTTTCCTTCTTTCCCGTATGGCCCAATAAGGCCCAATACGTATTCCCGTAACTCTCCGGTACTCCGAAAAATACCCGAATCACTCGGAACCTTTCCGAAGTCCGAATATAGTCGTCCAATATATCGATCTTTACGTCTCGACCATTTCGAGACTCCTCGTCATATCCCCGATCTCATCCAGGACTCCGAACTCCTTCGGTACATCAAAACTCAATAAAACTGTCATCGTAACGTTAAGCGTGCGGACTCTACGGGTTCGAGAACTATGTAGACATGACCGAGACACGTCTCCGGTCAATAACCAATAGCGGGACCTGGATGCCCATATTGGCTCCCACATATTCTACGAAGATCTTTATCGGTGAGACGGCATAACAACATACGTTGTTCCCTTTGTCACCGGTATGTTACTTGCCCGAGATTTGATCGTCGGTATCTCGATACCTAGTTCAATCTCGTTACCGGCAAGTCTCTTTACTCGTTCCGTAACACATCATCCCGCAACTAACTCATTAGTCACAATGCTTGCAAGGCTTATAGTGATGTGCATTACCGAGTGGGCCCAGAGATACCTCTCCGACAATTGGAGTGACAAATCCTAGTCTCGAAATACGCCAACCCAACAAGTACCTTTGGAGACACCTTTAGAGCACCTTTATAATCACCCATTTACGTTGTGATGTTTGGTAGCACACAAAGTGTTCCTCCGGTAAACGGGAGTTGCATATTCTCATAGTCATAGGAACATGTATAAGTCATGAAGAAAGCAATAGCAACATACTAAACGATCGAGTGCTAAGCTAACGGAATGGGCCAAGTCAATCACGTCATTCTCCTAATGAGGTGATCTCATTAATCAAATGACAACTCGTGTCTATGGCTAGGAAACATAACCATCTTTGATTAACGAGCTAGTCAAGTAGAGGCATACTAGTGACACTCTGTTTGTCTATGTATTCACACATGTATTATGTTTCCGGTTAATACAATTCTAGCATGAATAATAAACATTTATCATGATATAAGGAAATATATAATACTTTATTATTGCCTCTTGGGCATATTTCCTTCACAATCTAACGACAATCGTGCTTCTTCAGTCTCTGATCTTCCTACCCCAGCCGCCCAAACCGGCGCCGTCGGAACCGCCTGCTCCCGCCTCCCGTGGCCGGCTGTGCTGCCGCGCAGGCCTCACGGCCCCATCATATACTCGCATCCCTGGCCTGTCTATCCCTCTACTCACCCACACCTCCTGTTATTTTCCGGCGACGGCAACCGAACCAGTCAACCCTCGTACTCTCCACCACGTGGGCAGCCACTGCCGTGTCTTCCTCGGCTCCGTGTCATTCCCTTCGTAGGCCTCGCCGTCATCCACCGCCCTGGTGCTCTCGGCGCGGCGTGGTCAACATGGTTAATGAACGACATCCATCGGAAGTGGACTGTACGTGGAGAGGCTGACAGCTGGGTCCACGGCCGCACACAAGGAAATGCCTCCTTATTACGCGCAAAATAATGATTCCTCCACCTGACATCTGGGACCCGCCGGAAGGGCCTCTGTATTTCGCAAAAAAATGTTCCCTCCGCTGACAGGTCGGACCCACCAACTATATCTTCACACATAAGGAAGTGCCTCCTTATTGCGCACAAAAAAAATGAATACCCCTTGCCAGCTGGGACCCACCACAGCGGGAGGCTGACTTGTGGGCCTACTAAGTTGACGGGGATGAAGGGCTTTGTCAACTTAGTCAATATGAACGATTGTAGCTCCAATGACCGTATGATGTCCATCCAACGGCCTTAGTGCTTCTTCAACATCTGGTCTTCTTGCACCAGCCGCCCAAAGCAGCGCTGGTCGTGCTGCCTGCTCCTGCCTCCCATGGCCAGTGTCGGTGTTGAACGACACCTATGGGATCACGAGAATCCCTACTACGGTTGCCGGGGCGCAGCGTTGCAAGAAGAGCAGGGCTAGTAGACAGCACAAGAATCGTTTACCCAGGTTTGGGCCGCGAGGATGCGTAAAACCTAGTCCTGCTTTGGTTGGTGTATTTCAGAGAGTTCTTGAGCTCTCGAACTAGCTTTGGTGAGTGCGTGGTTCGAAAGAGCCGAATCCTTCTCCAGTATGCCATGGGCCTCCTTTTATAGTCAGAAAGGGGCTGCCACAGTGACACACAGGAGGTGGAAAGGCGTACAGTGCCCTGAGCTTATCGCTCGTATTACAGGACAAGACACATTTAATGCCTAGCTTAGGTGTCCTCTTGCTTTATTGGGGACCGGGGTGAGGCCCGTCCCGTCCGTCACCGCTCCCCATCGCTTCGACACGCGCCCTGGCCAGCGATGCGTGCGGTGCCATGTAGGCAGGCAGGCAGCTGAGGTGGCGCGGTGGTGGAGCCTTCACGAAGATCTGCATGCCGCCACGCAGGCGCTCGATGAGTTGGCCTGGGAGCTGCATGTTGCCACGCACGTGCCCGCCCAGCTGGTTGGGCTGGCAGCTGCATGTGAACGGCGGTGGAAGCTTGGTTGACGTGGGCCTGGCGGTGGCCCTGCTGGCGTTCTTGGCGAGGGCCTTGCCGGGTGGCCTGGCAAGGGTCTTGCCGTGGCGCGCTGTCGTCCCCGGCAAGGGCCTTGCCGGGGGTCTGGTGGCCTTCCTTGGCAAGGATCTTGCCAAGGATCGTCGTCTTCTAATCTTCATATGATCTTGAATATGTCTGCACAAAGATCTGCATGCCACCACAGAGGCGCCTTCCCGAGCCCTGGCCCCACGTGGATGATGGCGTCGGGGACCGTGGGCTCAAGGGTGGCTCGCTCTGTTGGTGTGGGGCGAGCTGCCCCGGCAAGGTTCTCGTCGGGGCTGCCCCCGGCAAGGGTCTTGCCGGGGGAACCTGCTTCGTCCCTCTGCTCTTTGTGGTCTTGGCCTTGGCGTTGTTGTGGTCGTCTTGGGCTTCGGTTTTACCTTGGCTCACCTCCCCTGTTCTGCCTGGTGTGGCCGCGGGCGCTAGGGCTGGAATTCGAGCCGAGTCGAGCCAGCTCGGCTCGACTCGCTAAAGCTCGTATCTTTGACGAGCTAGCTCGACTCGACTCGTTACTATAACGAGCTCAAATCCAAGATTGGCTCGACTCGTATAACTCACGAGCTTGCTCGTTTAGCTTGTTAAGCTCGTTAAAGATATGAACATAAAATCTTACGAACATGATAAAAATGACTACTTGAGAATGTATAATGTACATATTAAACATGTACAATGTTCACAAAAAATTGTAAGCATGTACGAGCATCATTAACAATTGTCAGTACCATCAACGGTGTAGGTGCAGCGCCGCCACCATCACGATTCATAGGAGAAACAAATAGGAAGACAGGAGGGAAATCGACCACCTATAATTTCGCTAGGAATAGAAACGGAATGAGAAAAATCGTTGTGTGCGACGTGTGAGTCTCCTGGGCGGTTGGGCCTTGTGTTGTGCGTCTGGGACACCGAGTGCTTGGCTGATCTTTTGTACCGAGCCTAACGAGTTACACGAGTACTCGTGAGCTCGGCTCGTTTAACTTGGTCTATAAATGATCTTAAACTAGAGCTCGGCTTGACTCGTTATTTTTTGAGTTCGAGTCGATTCGAGCCGAGTCACGAGCTACTCATTCAGCTCGCGAGCTTCGAGCATTTTTTCCAGCCCTAGCGGGCGCAGCGGGCGCAGCTCTTACTGCCCATGCACAGGTATTGGGGTACAAAAACGCACCCCTCTTTTTGTACACCGACAGGAGCCCCCGGGCCTAGGCCACACATAAGCGCGAGACGTTGTTGGGCCAGGCCCAAAACGGTGCGCGGGTAGGCGGGGCGGTTTTTACCGCAGTAAAACTCTTCGCGCGCTTTGCTCCCCACGACCTGCGCGCACGGCGCGGCGTGGAGGGGCGTGCGTGATGTGTGCGGCATGCGTGGGGCAGTTTTCGCAGGCATGCGTCACATCGCAGTAAAGAGGCGTCTCGCGCTATCCCCATAAAAAGAGGGAGGCGTGGAGGCGCGGCTCATTTACTGAATGGGGCCGGGCTGCGGTCTTCAAGGCGTCCACTCCCCATGATCACGGGGTGGGGAGATGTCGCCTCACCCGTCCCCTCAGTTCTGCGTGTCCGCCACGCGTCCTTCATGCTCCTGGGGTGGCAAGCGGTGGAGGCGGGAAACCGGGCCGTCGCGGGTTGGGGCAGCGGGTCGGTCCTGATTCCCTGCGCGTCCGGTGGCTGGATTGGCGAGCGGGGCGGCCGAGCCCCGACCCCGCCCCTTTATAAAGAGGGTGAAGGGGGGATGGCGTCCCGCATTCTCCTGTCATCTATCTCTTCTTGCTTCTGCTTCTTCCTTTCACTCGCCATGAAAAAAGGGAACCCGGGTCCCTCGACGATGGCGGCGAGAGTCACCGCTCGACAGCGCGCCCCTCCTCCTCCTGAGCCCGTGGTGGTGGAACCGGCCGCGAGGGGAAGGGGGAGGGGGATGAGGCCATGGGTGAGGCCGGGGAAGAGGTCGCAGTGCTCGGGGAAGAGGAGGACGGGGCGGCGCGCCGGCTTCGCCCCCGCCAATCGTGCCTTTCCCGGTGGAAGGCCATGTCGGAGACCAGCCCCGCGAGTTCTTCATCAGGCGGCGCCGCCCTCCGCATCGTCGTCTCCATCTTTCTGCCCCGTTCGCCTGGGAGATGGAGCGTGACCAGCCCCAATCCCTCAGATTGCATATGAGGGGTTGTGGGAATGGGGGCACGCGGGTCGACGTTGACTTCCCGGCTCCTCGGGTCAGGTACCTCCGTCGTGGGTGGAAGACGTTCGCTCACATCCACAGCCTAACGGCGGGGCTCATTGTCTACTTCAAATTAATGGAGGATGGCCTGCTCTCCGTCAAGGTCTTCGGAGAGTTCGGGACTCGCCTGAAGTGCTATGTGGAGAGCTCCTCCGATGGAGATTCTGACGATGGAAGCTCTTCCTCGAGCGAAAGTGACGAGGAGGACAGCGGGGCAGATGGCGGGGACGAGTCTGACTAGGCGTCGGATGCCCCGCGCCTGGGCGGGTGCGGCAACAGTTGCATCTGCACCTGGCCGCTCCTCCGGCAGAGGTTTGCCGGGGGCGGGGCCAGCTCCTTGAAATTCTCGGGGCCGTCTCCTTGGGCGGCAGTCATCGGGAGGCTGCAGAAGAGGAAGAGGGCGGGCGGCAAGGCCGTCAACTCAGAGTACGCGGGCACCAACGCCATCATCGCGTATTGCCGGTCCTGCCGCCTCGTCTTCCAGCTCCTTTCCCGGCACCGTCATCACCGGCCCACCCGTGGGCGGCCACCGAGGTGTTCTCTTGGTGCTTCCTGCCGCTCGTAGCTTGCCTAGGGGCCCCTTTTGCCCTTTCGCCTCCTTGACCTGCCTCCTGAGGAGAGGGACAAGAAAGGGATTACGGGCATCTTATCTCTTTTTTAGTTTGTAAGCCTGCGGGCCTTCGTTAAATTTAGAACTTGTAATCCCGTTGCTCATGTTTTTCATCTCGCACGAACTCTACCTGTATGGGATGTTTCTAATGAAAAAGGGATGCTTGCCGGGTTTTTCGTTCATGGGTAAATCCCGCGACAAGGAGCGAATCCTTGTTATTGTTTAAGATAAACGTTTTTCGCCCGGCAATAGGCCTTGCGGTCCCCCCACTCCACTCGACCGTTCTCGCGCTCTTGGCGGAGGCAGGGATGAGGTGGGCTTTAGGCTCCTCGTTCTACCTCCTTGCCGCCGCGGCTACAACCAAATCTGGACCCAGGAAATAATCCTTAGGTATAGGAAAAAGGGGAGCACGACAGCCTAGAGATAAAAATGAGGTTTCACATACCCCAGTTCGGTTCCGAAATGCATGACAGAGGATAAAAGACTTATCTGGATCTGCAGCCACCGGCAATCTCATCTTGCCGCGGTTGGATCCTTGTGCTTGCAGCCCCCGGCAACTCTAGTTTGCCGGGGTCGGGGCGCCGGTCTGTTTCCTTCTTTCGAAGTAGCTCAGCAGAAGTGCTCACGTGCCCTGCGAACCAATGGAGGACAGAAAAGGAACAGATAGACGCGCAATCGACCTCTGGGCTAGGGGTTAGTCGCCGCTAAGCACTATCAACCCTAACCAAGGAAGAGACTCGACATAGCATGCATGCTATAACTTAGGGCGCCAGCACTTCATTTATTTATGCTCAGGGTCTGCGCATGGCTTCGTACAAAGGGTCACATGCCTTGCCGGCAAAGCTTGTACAAAAGGTGGCTTGCCGGGAGGCCCGGCAAGCCGCGCCTTATGGGTAAAACTTGCGAAGATGCTCGATGTTCTAGGAGTTGCTCACTGGGACGGCATCTTCGGTCTCCAGGCGGACTGCGCCGGGCCTGGTGACTCGTATTACCCGATAAGGGCCTTCCCACCTCGGCGTCAACTTGTTGGTATTCTTGGCCGACTGAACACGCCGAAGAACAAGGTCACCTTCCTCAAAGCTTCGGGCATGAACCTTGCGGCTATGGTAATGGCGCAAGGCTTGCTGGTAGTGCGCTGCTCTTACAGCCGCCCGAAGACGATCTTCCTCAAGGAGCGTCGCGTCATCTTGGCGCAACTGATCTTGCTCAAGCTCATCATAAGCGAGCACTCGAGGTGACCCGTATATGAGTTCCGTAGGGAGAACTGCTTCTGCCCCGTAGACCAGGGCAAAAGGTGTCTGGCTGGTGGCTCGATTTGGCGTCGTCCTGATCGACCAAAGAACCGCCGGCAATTCATCAATCCAGTGCCTTCCGCTCTTGCGCAGCTTGTCAAAAGTCTTTGTCCTTAGGCCTCGCAACACTTCAGCATTTGCCCTCTCCGCTTGGCCGTTGCTCCGTGGGTGTGCAACGGAAGCAAAACAGACCTTGCTGCCAAGGTCTTGAATGTATTGCATGAAGGTGTGGCTCGTGAACTGCGTGCCGTTGTCGGTGATGACTCTGTTTGGCACACCAAAACGGCAGACCAGTCCCTTGAAAAACTTGACAGCTGACTGAGCAGTCACCTTTCTCAGTGCTTCCACCTCCGGCCACTTTGTGAACTTGTCGATCGCAACATACAAGTACTCAAAGCCCCCGACAGCGCGGGGGAAAGGGCCCAGTATATCGAGCCCCCAGACTGAGAATGGCCAGGAGAGAGGGATTGTTTGAAGGGCTTGAGCTGGTTGATGAAGCTTCTTTGAATGGAACTGACACGCTTCACACTTGGTTACTAGTGCCGTTGCATCCTGGAGGGCGGTGGGCCAGAAGAAACCCTGTTGGAACGCCTTCCTGGCAAGGGCCCTCGACCCTATGTGGGAGCCACATATGCCTCCGTGTATCTCCGCCAACAGCTCCAGTCCTTCCTCCCGGGGGATGCAATTCAATTTCACACCGTTTGGCCTTCTCCTGTATAGGACGTCATCGACGAACTGGTACAGGGCGGCCCGACGGGCTACTTTTTCCGCTTCTTCCTGCTCCTCAGGAAGCTCCCCTGTTTGGAGGAAATGGACGGTATGTTGCGCCCTTGCCAGAGCCTGGGGCTCGACGGCAAGGACTAGGGGCATTTCTTCCGCCATGGGAGCGGCTGTCTCTACGGCCAGGGCTTGACGCCCTGCCGGAGCGAGTTGCTCTTGGGCAGGTTCAGCGTCCATGGCAGCAACCTTGTCGGCGGCCCCAGGGGGCTCGGTAGGAAATTATTTGCCAGGACCTGACTTCCTCCGCTTGTTCTGCCCCGTTGATGGCTTGACGGATGGTTGAGTTAGCCGAAGCAAAAAGGTACCTGGTTCCACAGGTAGCTTGAATGCAGCACGCTTTGACAGGTAATCGGCGATGTCGTTCTCCACTCGGGGGATGTGCTCCGCTTGGATACCGTCAAAGCGTTCCTCCGGCTTCCTCACCTCATCTACGTAAGCTTCCATCAATGGGCTCGGATAATCCTTGTGGACCTGTCTGACGACGAGCTACGAGTCACCCCTGACGATGAGCTTCTTAACCCCGAGGCCTGCCGCGATCCTGAGACCGGCAAGCAATCCCTCGTACTCAGCAGTATTGTTGGTGGACATCTCCCTGGGGAAGTGCATCTGGATCACGTACTTGAGGTGCTCTCCGGAGGGTGCGATGAGCAGCACACCGGCATCAGCGCCTTTGTCGGAGTAAATGGCCACGAGTAGCCTAACCGACTCCCCCTGGCTCTTCGAAAAATTATCCACCAAGGCGAATGGGTCCACCACGCAGCCTCAAGATCACTTGTCGCCAAAGCTTTCCGCCATGGTTTCTTCTAGCCGACTGCTTTGGAAGATGCCAAGGAATTAGTCAAATGCTGCAAAGGATGCCAAGTCTTTAGTTCCAAGCAACACCTGCCGGCTTCTGCACTCAAGACCATCCCCCTCACCTGGCCCTTTGTCGTTTGGGAGCTGGACATGGTGGGCCCAGTCAAGACAGCCCGCGGCGGCATGACACATCTGCTTGTTGCCGTGGACAAATTTACCAAGTGGATTGAAGCGAAGCCGATCAAGAAGTTGAACGGGCCGACTGCCGTGACATTCATCGCAGACATCACTACTCGGTATGGTGTGCCACACAACATCATCACTGACAACGGCACAAATTTTGCCAAGGGACCACTGGCACGTTTCTGCGCGACTCAAGGCATCCGACTGGACTTAGCGTCCGTTGCCCACCCGCAGTCAAACGGCCAGGTTGAATGAGCAAACGGCCTCATCCTCTCCGGCATCAAGCCCCGACTGGTCGTACCACTAGCGCGTTCGGCCAGCTGCTGGCTCGATGACCTGCCGGCTGTCCTCTGGAGTCTGCGTACTACCCCAAACAAGTCAACCGGCTTCACTCCGTTCTTCCTTGTATATGGTGCCGAGGCTATCATCCCAACTGACATCGAGTTCGACTCGCCTCGGGTCACCATGTACACGGAGGCGGAGGCCAAGGAAGCACGAGAAGACGGCGTCGACCTGCTGGAAGAAGGACGGCTGTTAGCACTCAGCCGGTCCGCCATCTACCAGCAGGGTTTGCGCCGTTACCACAAGCGGAAGGTCAAGCCAAGATCCTTCCAAGAGGGCGATCTTATGCTTCGGCTGATATAGCGAACAGCCGGCCAGCACAAGCTCTCGGCCCCTTGGGAAGGCCCTTTCGTCGTCAGCAAGGCACTAGGCAACGACTCCTACTACCTGATCGACGCACAGAAGCCAAGAGCACGCAAGAGGGATGATTCCGGCAAGGAGTCGGAACGACCATGGAACGCCAACCTCCTGAGAAGATTTTACAGTTAAAAGCAGTATGTATCATACTACCTTTTTTGTATTAAGTACGAGACAACGGGCCCCCCGAGGCGCACTCGGGGACTGCCCTCCTTTATCTATGAATGACAAGTGTCATACTCACGAATGTATTAGTACATTTGATTTTCTATCTGGCACCGGGTTTGACTAATCGGCCCGCGGACTGGCCGCCTTAAGTTATATTAAAAGTTCTACCTAAAGTCAGACAAGTAGTGTGCCAGCACCCGAGCCCTCTCTTGTTGTAAGTCGCAGCTCGAAGAACCGACTGTCCGACTGGCAAGAGCGAAAGGCAGAAAGGATGCCCACACGAAAAACGGCTAAGGACTAACGAACTTATATAACACAAGCTGGCCTCCAACCACGCCTACCGGCTGTCAAAACAGCCGGCTGGCCGGCCTCCCAGTCACTTCGCTACAATCCAACAAAGCTAGAGTACTTGCCCTCCCAACTGGCCAAGCACTTCTCCAGCCACAGACTGCAGAGCAGCTGTCCGGCTGGGAAGGCGGCAACCAAGGGAGGGCGACAAAGGAAACGGCCGAAGGACGACAAGCAAAGAACAAGGGAAAGCCAAACGCATGCATAATTATATTTACACATAAGGCCTTCAACAGGCCGGCAGTCAATATAGTTCGAATACACCCCCAGTGGGTGGAACTGTGCAAACTTAACAAAATATTGTTCCAACAGTAATAAAACAGGAAAGTAGAGGCAGCAAATTAGACTAAGGGCGCAGCAGGGGAGCCAGGCTGGTCGGTGGAGACGGTGGCACCGGCTGGAGGAGTGGCCGGCTGGCGAGTCTCGGCTTGATCATCGCCGGCTGCAGGCGGTGCGCTCGCACATGCCTTGTTGCTGGAGGCACGGTCAAGCTGAGGCTGACCGGCCGCTCCACCATCTGGCGCGGCGTCTTCACCCTCCTCCTCCTCCTCGCCCTCGTCGCTGGAGTCGATCTCCTCCGCCGAGTCCTCGCCATCTGCCGGGTTCAGTCCGAACCACTCCTCCAGCTGGGCTACGCCGTTGTCGTCCACCTCAGGACCAAAAGCGCTGGTGTCGGTGTAGTCGGCGATCACCGAGGCTCGCTGGATGATAGCCGGCCGCACCGGCTCCAGCTCCGTGTCGGCCTCCTGCCGCCAGGTGGCCAGCTGGTCCAAACTTAGCTCGGGATACCAGGCCTTGACGAACTCCAGCGCCCGCCTGGCGCCGGACCGAGCCGCAGAAGCCTTCCAGGCCTCGAAGCGGCTGGCCGCCACATCCAGCCAGTCGGCAGTCCGACTGGGGGTTGCGGGGAATCACCTCACCAGGCCAGAGAGCGGCCAGCACCTGCGCCCCAACACGCTGAAGCCGGCTGGAGGCGGGCTTGAATCGCCAAGAGCTGTTCCTCCAGCGACCGGCGAGCGTTCGGTACCAGCCTGCCTTTGTGCCTCGCGGTGGGCCTGGACGACCTGGTTGGCGGCAGTAGAGTAGCCAGGGAAGTACTCTGCGCAAGAAAGAAAGAGAAAGAAGAGAGAAATACCAAGTCAGAAAATGAACCAAACAGCAAGCGGCAAGCAAGGGATGAAGAAGAGGGCGGCCTACCGTCAACCAAGTCTTCGATCTGGCCGTAGCCGTTGATCAACGACTGCCTTGCCTCGGCCCAGCTCGCCGCCTCCGTGTCATATTTGGCTTGAAGGGCGGCCTCGCTGTCCTGCACCGCCTACAAGGCCGCCTTGTGGTTCTCCTCCTGGTCGGCTAGCCTCTTGGCCAGGCGGTCACGCTCCTGGGCCAAGGCGTCAAACTCGGCTTCCTTAGCGCGAAGGGCGGCCTGAGTCCCACCCAGCTGCTCCTTCAGTTTGGAGTTGGCCGCTGCAGGCATGGCAGAGAAGAAAGAAGCAACAAGGAAGAAGTCGTCAAGAAATATCCGACCCGACTGCTCAGCAGTCGGCCCGTATCTCGGGGACTACACCCAGTGGGTGCGCTGACGCGCCCCCACATGAGATAAAAGATGAAGCACTTACCCCGGCTCTTAGATAGATCATCATTCTTCTGGGTCAGCTCCCGAGCCTGGGAGTTGAAGGCAGCCGCGCGGAGGTTGTGGTAGTCCTGCAAGTCAGGCAGAGAAGCGAATGAGAACAAGATAGCAAACAAAGGCCGCTAAGAAGTTCCAAGCCGCCTGCTGAGAAGCCGACTCGGAACTCGGGGACTACACCCAGTGGGTGCGCTGACGCGCCCCCACGGAAGAAACCAAGATCAAAAAAGCAAAAACGGGAAGACTTACACGAATGGCCGCCCGCGTCGCGAGGAACTCGTCATTGTATTGCCTCAGCACTCTGGCCTGGGACTGAAGCCGGTTCCGGACTTCTTGCGCCGCCACATTCACCACGGCCGTCCCTCCACCCGGTGTCCACCACGAGCTAGCGCTGGCAGCCTCCACGTCCTGGGCCGACGAGCTGGAGCCCGCGGCCTTCTGCGGGTCCGAAGTGGCGTTCCCCTCGCACTGGCGCGACGGCGACTTGACCACCAGGTCCGTCCTCGCAGCCGGCTAGCCCCCAGCCGATTGCGCACGCGGCACGTTAGGCCGGCTGCCTTGGGCCACCCAAGTCGGCGAGGCCGGTGCCGCCTCCCTCTCCGGGACGACGACGTCGTCCTCCCTCTCCAACCCTGGCAGGTCGCCGCCTGATTCCTCCGGCGGGGGCTCCGGGACCTCGGGCGCCACGACACGCAGAGGGGTGACAAGCAAGGCCCCCTCCGCTGTTGCCGTGGCCGCAGCCTCCGCTAGGGCCGTGGCCGCCACGTCGGCACACGCCTTCGCCGACTCCTCCTCCTCCTGTGCCGCCTTGGCGGCAGCCGCCCTCAGCTCCTCCGCCTCCCACTCCTTCCGCGCCTCCCATGCATTTCGCTCCGTCGTCGCCTGAAGCTCGGCGCGGGGGTCCACACGGCGGGTGCTCCCGGATCCTCCCGGCGATCCAACCACGGAGGCGGCGGCAACCCGCTCAAGAGAAAGCGGAGCCCTGATTTTTGAGAAAGGGCAAGGATTCAGAGATCAACAAGAAAAGAAGAAAGAGTATGCCAAAGAATATACAGTTACGCTGACACCGTCTGCGGCTGCTTCACCACCTTGTGGAAGCGCGCCGCCTTCGCGGCCGCCTCATCGCGCCTGGTCGCTGCCGCCCCGCACTTGGGCTTCTTCGGCAGACTGCCGAACAAGCCCGACGCGGCCCGTCGCTTCTGCCCGCCGCGCCGAGCAGGCGGCGCGGCGGAGGAACCCGTGCCATGGCCGGACGCCGGCTGGCGGCGTGGGACGATTTCCGCCTCGTCATCATCCGTCCAGTCGTCGAAGCTGACTCCAAGCCCGGAGCCGCCAGCTTTGCCACCGGCTTCGCCGCCACCCGCTTCGGTGTTGTCGTCCATGGCGGCCGCCCCCAAGTCGTGGTCCTCCAAGTCATGCTCCGCCCGGTCGGGAAGAAATCGGGGATCCGCCTCCAACCCGGCCGCATGTCGAAGGAGAGGGCTCTGCCAAGACGTGCCGACTGGTGAGAGTCGGCCAAGAAAAACTCGGCAACAAAACTAAGAGAAGAAAGGATAAAGAGGGCATACCGTAGGCGGAGGATGTGCATGAGAGTATGGCTCCTTGCCAAACCGCCACTCTGCGGAGAGCTTGCAGTTCGCAAGATAATTCACCATATGAGCCACCTCGTTGTGCGGCATATCCTTGGTGCACATCCGACTCGGATCGAGTTGGCCGCTCATCTGATAGATCAGGTGAGGGCGGCTTTGAAGCGGAAGCACCCGGCGCACGATGAAGGCGGCCAGGAAGTCGGACCCAGTCAGGCCCTCCGACTGGATCATTACCCGGAGTCGGGCGACGGCCGTGGCTCCAGCCAGCGACAGCGTCACGGCCTGATAGGACCACTGGGGGTGCCTCCCAGCCGGTGGGCCAGCTATGTAAGCCGGCAAGTTGACGTAGTCGCCTTGCGGGGCGACGTTCCTCACGTAGAAATACAACTTCTGCCAGCGCTTCACCGACTGGATCAGCGTGATGACAGGGAAGGGTTGTCGGCCGCCGGCCTCTGCATCGCGATGAAGGCACCGCTCTGAGCCGGCACGCCCTGCATGCGGGTGCCGAGCTTGGTTTGGAAGAACTCCCCCCAGAGCTCGAGGGTGGGGAGAACGCCAAGAAAGCCTTCGCACAGGCAGACAGCAGCACCACCATGTTCGGAGTGAGGTGGTGTGGCTGGAGTTGATAGAAGTCGAGAAAGGAGTAGAAGAAAGTGCTCGCCGGCAGGCCGAGGCCGCGCAGGAAGTGCGAGCGGAAGATTACCCGCTCGCCTTCCTCCGGCGCCGGCGTGATCTCCTTCTCCGGCGCGAGACGGACCCGCACCTGGTCCTTGCCGGGCAACCGCCGCGTCTTGCGGAGGAAGTCGATGTGGTCCATATGGACGTTGGAGCCGTCCCAGTTCCCGCCGTACTGCATGGTGGCGAGAAGCTAACGAGGAAGGGTGCGGCAGCAGAGAAAGCACGGCCCTGCGGCGGCGAAGCTGCGGGGCGGAGTGAAGATTGGTGGGACGGCGCGGTGGCGAAGCTGCGGGGCGGAGTGAAGATTGCTGGGACGGCGCGGCGGCGAGGCGCTGCTGCGAGGGAAAGAAGGAGGAAGAAGATGGCGGAGAGGAGAGAAGCGTGCGAGCGTCTGCCGCTTCCCCTCCTCCCCCTACTTATAGCCTCGTGCGGCGAAGCCGAGGAGGCGAGGCGTGGGGAGGAACGTGGGATTAACTGCGCCCACTCCCCCACGTCCCGCGATTATTGCGCCCTAACGGCGTGCGGAAACTGCCACCGGAAGACGTGCGGAGAGCTCTGGGCCACAGAGGATCCGCGCGTGGGCCTAGGCGTAGGAGTGGTGGGCCCCCTGCCTGCAGCGACGTCCTGTCGAGCGCGTGGGTTGGCAGGCTTTTTTCAGCCGGAGGATGCCACGTGGTTCGCAGGCGGTGAGCGGCCGGCCCGCGGCCCGGCGCACGCGCCAACAGTCTCCCGCCTTATGACTTTAGAAATTTCGCCAAGACGGCGCGCCCAACCGAAGCCGGCTCCCAGCTGCTGGCTCGTCAAGATAAGAAACTGACCGAGCTTCTCGACCTCCTCTCAGCCTCGAAGCCCAACCAGCTTCGGGGACTACTGTCGGAGTAAATGGCCACGGGTAGCCTAACCGACTCCCCCTGGCTCTTCGAAAAATTATCAGGCCATTTGAGCCTTCAAGCATACAGAGCATAGGGCCGCCTTCCCCCGGCCGGCTATCCCCAGGGCCGACTACCCGAAGGCGACCGAGCCTCAGAAACCTTCCCAAAGAAAGCTACGAGATGGCTGACTCCAGGGAGCCGGCCGCAAGAGGACCGACTCCCAGAGGCCGGCCATGAAGAAAGCCGACTCCCAGAAACCGTCCAAGACTGCACCCACCAAGACTGCATCCACATAACGGTGATAAGACGGGGCGTGGCCGCAGAACAGCCCACCACCCCAGAATCCCGGAACAGGCATGGTCACAGTACGCCGTACGGGTCAGCCATCACCCGTCCGGCGCGACACTATAGCCATGTTGACCTCGATGTCACCCACGACAGACGCCAGTACGGCCCGCGGGTGGTGGGCTCCTTTAGCCAGAGAAACGCTCGAAGGCGGCCCGGCCTCCCCTAGTCGGCCAGGGGCGTAGCCGGCTCCCAAAAGCCGGCTACCATCCCCCCTCGAAACATGTGCCTCATTAAGGAGACAAGACGAGGTGAGGCTACAGTGACAGCCTGCAAGGCGGCGGCACTGTAGCCACGCTTACCTCGACAAAGCCCACGTCATCAGAGGCGAGGCAACAGTAACCAGCCCCCGCCAAGGCCCCCAAGCGGTGGGGCCGGCCTGTCGGCCAAGAGGCCGGCAGCCGGCGGGACCCACCAGTCGTCGGGCCCCAATGGCCGGCGGAGAAGCCGGCGAGCATAGACACTGACGGCTGGGACCCGTGCCCAGCCGAATTACCATTGTACCCTTGGGGGGTAGGCCTATATAAGCCCCCCGGGACACCCATGCAAAGGGTTGATCTCATAGAGTTTCACACACCACATAGGGAGAAAAGGAGAGCTAGCCCTGCCCTTCTTCTTCCTCTAGCCAAACAGCTCAAGGAGCACTTGTAGCTACTTGTATTGATCTAGTGATCATGCGGAGACCCCGCAGAGCAGGACTAGGGGTGTTATCTCCACGGAGAGCCCCGAACCTGGGTAAGATCCGCCGGCGTGCATGTCTTCGCCTTATCCTGTTTCCAGGCACCGGCGAGGCTTACTGGCTCCCACAATGATAAGCCACCCGTTGGCATATGTCGCACCTACCACCCGACAGCCTTGTAGTGAGAAAGCCCCATCAAAGTACATGATCCAGTCGTGGTCTGCTTCCTTGCCGGGGAGAGTGGTCTCCTGGATTTCTTCATCAGGCGTCGAGGTCTATTCTGCAATGAACTCCGCCAAGACTCTGCTCTGAATTGTCGAGGTACTTTCAAACCTTAAATCAAAGCTTGACAACTCCAAGGCCCATTCCACAATCCTTCCAGTCGCATCCAGGTTGTGCAGTATCCGTTGCAATGGGAGGCGGGTGACGACAGTGATCTCGTGGGCTTGGAAGTAATGACGCAGCTTCCTCGAGGCCATAAGGAGGCCGAAGAGCAATTTCTGCACACCGGAGTACCTCGATCTAGCTCCCTGCAAGAGGGAGATGACAAAGTAAACTGGGTGCTGCATCATCTTCTTCCTCTACATCACCTCACTCGACTGCACGGGCACTGCCTTGGTGGCATCACACTCTGCCGGGGGTCGTGCCTTGCCGGCACCAGGCCCTGCCGGGGGAATCTTTTGCTTGCCATCCGCTGGTTCTACCGCCGTCACTGCCTCCTCGTTGACCTCCCTCTGTGCCACCAGTGCGGCGCTGACCACTTGATTCGTCGTCGCCAGATATAGCAGCAACGGCTCTTGTGGTTTAGGCGCAACTAGTATTGGCGTGGAGGAAAGGTATTTCTTCAGATCCTGCAATGCTGCCTCGGCTTCTGGGGTCCACTCCATTGGGCCCGCCTTCTTCAAGAGTTTGTATAAAGGAATGGCGTGCTCAGCGGACTTGGAGATGAACCGGCTCATGGCAGCGACGCAGCCGGTGAGCCGACGCACATCTTTGATCCGCTTGGGCGCCTCGATCTGCTCAATAGCTTTGATTTTATCTGGGTTCGCCTCGATCCCGCGCTGTGACACAAAGAACCCAAGAAGCTTGCCCGACGGAACGCCGAAGACACACTTCTCAGGGTTCAGCTTGAGGTTGATCTTGCGCAGGTTGGCAAACGTCTCTTCCAGATCTTGCACAAGAGTTGGCCCGTCTTTGGTTTTGACCACTATGTCATCCATGTAGGCCTCCATATTTCTATGGAGCTGAGGTTCAAAACCAATCTGGACTGCTCTTGCAAATGTTGAGCCAGCGCTCTTCAACCCAAAAGGCATCCGTAAAAAGCAATACATACCACATGGGGTGATGATCGTTGTCTTCACTTCATCCTCTCTTGTCATGAAGATCTGGTGGTGGCCTGAGTAGGCGTCGAGGAATGATAATAGATCACACCCGGCTGTGGAGTCAACAATCTGGTTGATGCGCGGCAATGGGAACGGGTCCTAAGGACAAGCCTTATTAATATCTGTGTAATCAATACACAGCCTCCACTTCCCATTCGCCTTCCGCACCACTACCGGATTGGCCAACCACGTCGGGTCGAGCACTCCTCTCACCAAACCTGCCGCTTCAAACTTCCTGATCTCCTCTGTGATGAACTCCTGCCTCTCTAGAGCCTGCTTTCTGACCTTCTGCTTGACGGGCCTTGCGTGGGGGCAGACAGCTAGGTGGTGCTCAATCACCTTCCTGGGAACACCGGGGATGTCGGACGCTTGCCATGCAAATACGTGGACATTTGCCCGCAGGAAGGTGACGAACACGCCTTCCTATTTGCCGTCAGTGTGGAGCCTATGGTGAAGGGCCCTCCCGTGCCATCCTCCCCGACGGGCACCTTCTTGGTCTGCGGCGGCTCGGCTCTGGATCTCTTGCTCTTGTCGGTAGAGCTCTCTAGCACGTCCTCAATGGTATCACAACACTCTGAGGAGGTGTGCTTGCCGGAGTGGGTGCGAGAGGTCTTGTCGGGCTCCTTCTTCCCTCCCGGGCCTTCAGCGGCAGGAGCAGGTGCCTTGACGGCAGCTGCTGCAACTGCTTCCCGGTAGAGTTGGTCGGCGCAGATCAGCGCGTCCTTCTTGTCGGAGGGGACGGAGATGATGGTCAACGGCCCGGGCATCTTTAGCATGTTGTAGGCGTAGTGTGACGCCGCCATGAACTTGGCTAGTGCCGGGCGGCCGAGGATCCCGTTGTAGGGCAAGGGGATCTCGACCATGTCGAAGACGGTCCTCTCCGTCCTGTAGTTCAACTCTCCTCCAAACATCACGGGAACTGTGACCTTTCCCTTCGGCTGGCTCCTCCCCGAATTGACCCCTTGAAACGTGCCCGTTTCCTTGAGGTCTCCATCAGGAATTTGCAACCTTTTGATCACGACAGGCGACATCAAGTTTAGGCCGTCCCCGCCGTCAACCAACATCTTGTTCACCTTGAGGTTGCGTATCGTTGGCGAGACGAACAACGGCAAACACCCGACTGCGGTAGTGCGGTCAGGGTGGTCCTCGGCGTCAAAGATGAGGGGCGTGCTGGACCACTTCAGCGGCTTCTGAGTGTCGAACGACGGCTCTGCTACTGTAATCTCACGCGCCCACTGCTTGAGCTGGCGGTGAGAGGTATGCAGCAAGGCACCGCCATCGACGCACATGGCCTCCGTAGCCTTCTGGAACCCTTGCTCACCAGACTCGTCATCCTCGTCGTGATCATTGTCTTCTTGTTTCTTGTCGCAGACCTGGGCGGGCCTCTCTTGCTGGTTGTCCTTGCTGGGGCGGCCTCCTTGGCCGCCATGCTTTTTGCCGGATCCCTCAGCACCGTCCTGGTCCTTCTCCTTGTCCCGCCTCTCGTACTCATCCTTTTGCTTCTTAGCAAGCAGGTCGACTTGTCGGCAGTTCTGGAGGTCGTGGCCCTTGGTGTGGTGGATCTTGCAGTATTGCTTGCTGGAGCTTCCTGGCTTGTCGGTAGCCGCCAAGGCCCGGCAAGCGGCGCACCCGGCAATCTCATTGCCGGGGGCGTCTGCCTTGACCTTCTTGCCGGCACCGGTATCGTCAGATCCCTCAACGGCAAGCACGGCCTTGCCTTTGCGTTTCCTTTTGCGACGCCGGCTCTTCCTCGTCGGGGTGGCGGCGTCTTCATTGGTTGAGTTGGTTTCCGCATCAGCATCTTCGCCGGGGTACTTCCTTCCCTCTTCAGCCCGGGCACACCTATCGGCCAGAACGTAGAGCTCGGCCACATCCTTAACCTTGGTCATCGCCAGCTCCTCGCGCATCTTGCGCTTGCGCACGTTCTGGTGGAACGCGCTAATCACAGCGGCAGGATGAACATCGCGGATGTTGTACTGCACCCAGCTGAATCTCTGGATATACTTGCGCAGGGTCTCCCCTTCCTTCTGGGGAACGATAAGCAGATCACAGCCTGGCCATGAGCTTGGTGGCCTCCTGTGAAGGCGCCAACGAACTCATGGCACAGATCTGACCAAGAAGAAATGGAATCCACCGGCAAGTGCATCAACCAAGACATCACATTGGGCTTGAGCGCCAGCGGGAAATAGTTAGCAAGCACCTTATCATCGCGAGCCCCAGCAGCCTGCATCGCGATGGTGTAGATGCTGAGGAACTCGGACGGATGGGTCTTGCCAGTGTACTTCTCGCCGATGTCGGGCTTGAACATGCGGTGGGACCGCCACTGGAACTGCCGCAGCTCACGGGTAAAAGCCGGGCAGCCTTCCTCGTAAGGTAGGCCGCCGGGGCCCCCCGGTGCCGGGTGGTCCATAGCGGGTCCCCCCCGCTTGTCCGACTGGCGGCGCGTTTCGCGCCGGCGCTCGACGGTGGTTTGAGCGTCTTCGTGAGCTCGCTCCCAAAGGACCTGGCGCTGGTCGCGGAGGGTCCGCGGGTCGGACTTCGCTATGGAGATGTTATCACAAGCGTCATCGCGACGGGCCGATGCCCGTGGCGGCTGGTGAGGAGGAGGAGAGTGCACCGTGGCCGCAGCTCCCCCGGTCCTCCCAGCGCCAGCATGTGGTGGCTCGGTGGAGCACCGACCCGAGGGCCCCGCCGGTCGCGGATCGTCCTTGTTTGCGACGGCGACGAGGCTCCGGATGGTGGCCCTCCACTCGTCGAGCTTCTCCGCAATAGGAGGGAAGTCGAGGAGCAGCTGTGTGCGCGCCAAAGTTTCAAATTTCTTTTTTTCATTTCAAGATTTTAAATTGCATTGTTTTTTATGCATGAACAATTTGTTGGATTTTATATTGACATACGTTTATTTTTAAAATCAGCTTGAATGTGACTTAAAATTTCAGGATTAAAAACAGTTCGGACCGCACCGAAATATGCAAAATTTTGTATAATTTTTTAACTATGGCCAGAATATGGGCTGTAATGCTAACAAAAAGAATATGGGCTCCAAAAAAACCTTAAGAATTAGCAAATGGGCTGTAAATTATTAGAAATAATGGCAGATGGGTTGTATGATCTTTTCCACAGATTTGAGGCTTTCCTAAAAAAAGGTTGACGCACAAGCAGTGACTATTGGATGTCCATCCAATGGCCGTCGTGCTTCTTCAATCTCTGCTCTTCCTGCTCCAGCCGCTCAAACAAGCGCTGGCGGGACTGCCTGCTCTCTCCTTCCCGCGGCCGGCTGTGCTGCCGCACAGGCCTCAGCGCCCCACCGTACTCCCATCGTTGGCCTAGCCATTCCTCTACTCACCCGTACCTGCTGTTATTCTCCAGCGTTGGCAGACAAACCAGTAAACCCTCGTACAGTCGTACTCCCCTCCCCGTGGGAAACAACTACTGAGTCTGCCCTACCTCTGTGTCGTTCCCCTCCTAGGCCTCGCCATCGTCCACCGCCCTGGTGCTCTCGGCGCGGCCTGGTCAACGTGGTCAACGACCGACATGCATCTGAAGTGGAATGTATGTGGAGAGGGTGACAGCTGGGTCCACGGCCGCACGCAAGGAAATGCCTCCTTATTACGCGCAAAATAATGATTGCTCCACCTGACATCTGGGACCCACCGAAAGGGCCTCTGTATTTCGCGAAAAAAACGTTACCGCCACTGACAGCTTGGACCCACCAGCTATATCTTCGCACGCAAGGAAGTGCCTCCTTATTACGCTAAAAAAAAATTAATACTCCCCCTGCTAGCTGGGACCCAGTATAGTGGCAGGCTGACTTGTGGGCCTACTAAGTTGACGGGGAGAGAGGGCTTTGTCAACTTAGTCAATATGCACGATTCTAGCTCCAGTGACCGTACGATGTCCATCCAACGGCCGTAGTGCTTGTTCAACCTCTGGTTTTCTTGCTCTAGCCGCCCAAACCAGCGCCGGTCGTGCCTCGTGCTACTGCCTCCCATGGCCGACTGCGATGCGGCGGAGGCCTCACCGCCCACTACTACTCCCACCGCTGGCCAGGCCATCCCTCTACTCATCCACACCCCCTGTTATTCTGCGGCAACGGCAGCCTCACACCGCAGCGAACCAGTGAACCCTCATACTCCTCTACGCGTGGCCATCCACTGCTGCGTCTTCCCCGGCTCCGCGTCGTCCCCTTCTTGGGCCTTGCCGTCGTCCACCGCCCTGGTGCTCTGGGCACGGCGTGGTCAACGTGGTCAAGGAACGGCTTCCATCGGACATGGACTGTACGTGGAGAGGCTGACAGCTGGGTCCACGGCCGCAGCAAGGAACTGCCTCCTTATTACGCGCAAAATAATTATTCCTCCACCTGACAGTGGGGACCAACCGGACGGGCCACCGTATTTCACAAAAAAAACATTTCCTCCTGACTGTTGGGACCCACCAGCTACATCTTCGCATGCAAGGAAGTGCCTGACAGTCGGGACCCACCTGGTCGAAGCGTACGTAGCATTGTCATTCTGGCCGCGAACGTGTACGTACATACTGGTCGATGTAGAGGCGCGCATGTGTCGTAGTAGAGGCGCGCACGTAGCATGTAGACGTACGTATAGCGGCCAGTGTGCAAGAAAGAAAATACGACCACGTACGTACATACGGGCAGGGTCTCGAACGCCTACTCGCGCATACGTATGGCCAGGGCTCGTGTACATGGCTGGGTCAGAACGGAGAAATCGCGTCGTCGTCGTGTTCATGGGGAGCCAACCGGCTGGGTCAGAACGGAATGCGTTGTCATGTTCATCGGGAGGGCTTGGACGGAACAACCGATGGAAACGAGGCCTGGCGTACTGCAGAACGGAGGAAACGGCCTTGTGTTCGAACGGCCATGTTCGAAACGGGATCCTCTTCATCGGGAGGGGTCTGGCGTACCGCAAAACGGAGGAAACGGACCTCCTACGGTTGAAACGGGGGTCCTATTGATCGGGAGGGGTGTGGCGTACCGCAAAACGGAGGAAACAGAATAGTGTTGGAGCGCTACGGTCGAAACGGGGGTCCTGTTCATCGGGAGGGGTGTGGCGTACCGCAAAACGGGACTCCATGGGATACTGTTCATCTCCACCGTCGACCTCTCCAGCCTCCACGGGCTACTGTTCATCCACCGTCGACGTCCTCCAGCCTCCACCTGCGACTGTTCATCCACGGTCTCCTGTTCATCCAGCCTCCACCGCGCGCTACTCCACCGGCTACTGTTCAACCAGCCCTCTCCGCGGGCTCCTGTTCAAGCACCCCTCCATGGGCTACTGTTCATCCAGCCCTCCACCGTCTACTGTTCATCCTGCCCTCCACGGGGTGGTCCTATTCATCCTGCCCTCCACGGGGTCTTGTTCATCCAACCCCAACCGACTCGATCGATCGGGGTCCTGTTCATCCAGAGGCAACACCACGGGGTCCTGTTCATCCATCCCCACCGGGAACTGTTCATCCAAACCCCCCCAGCAACGCTCACTGTTCATCCAGAGGCAGCATCGATTGGCTTCAGTTAGCAGCAGTAGCGAAGGAATCGATCGCTCGGGTTCAGTAACGCGTAGCCTGCAGTGCAATCGCTCGGGTTCAGTTAGATCCCAACGCCTTGCTCGGGTTTAGTTAGAGCCCAACGCCTCGCACCCACACGCGTGCGTGTACGAGATGAATGCGCATCACTCGGCCCCGACCACCCACCGTAACCGGGAACACCCCGATATTTTCCTCATCCTCGCTTCTACCATGGTTTTTTCCGTCATGGATGGCTCAAAGAATGTCATGCAGCTGCGTCTCCGCCCGCCCAGGACGAAAAGCCCATTTTCTGTCATTATTTTTTGTCATAGAAGTAGGACCCCACCACATCTACGATGATACCGTGTTTTGTCACAATTATCGTCATAGAAGTGTCATAAGTACGACAGAAAAATATTTCGTTCAGCCCAAAATGTCACGGATGTGTCTTTTTTTGTAGTGACCTCAGGAGGTTGTTCTTCCCCTTGTACTATTCATCCTAAGCCCGAGAGGCAATCCATCACACCACACTAGAGTAGGGTATTATGCCACAACGGTGGCCCGAACAAGTATAAATTTTGTGTCCCTTGTGTTGCGAGTTGGTCGAGTTAGCCTTAGAGATCCCGGAGAGGCTGAGGGCGTGATACGGTAGGGGGAGATCTTCGTGCGCACCCTAGTGTTCGAACCTTGAGGGTTTTGCCGGAACCCGAGATCCGACATTTGGTGCGCCAGGTAGGGGTGCGCCGAAGCTTTCCTTCCGTCGCTTCGTCATCTCTATGGCGGACGCTCGTCGAGCTCGCGCTGAGCGCAGGGCCGCCCTCGCCGCCCGCATTGCCCAGACGGCTCCCGTTGGTGGGCCACCCCGTCGTACTCCGTCGCCTTCCGCCAACGCCGCCACCGGCTCGGTGGGGAACGAGCAGCAAGCATACTCGCGGCACCCCTCAGTGCGGCGGGACGGCTGCCCCGCCACTCCATCGCAGACCCCGTCCGGCTCGGCGGGGAACGAGCAGCAAGCATACTCGCTGCACCCCTCAGTGCGGCGGGACGGCTGCCCCGCCACTCCATCGCAGACCCCGGCCGGCTCGTCGTCTCACGCCCGTCGCGCTCCCACAGACGCGCAGGCCGCGTTGTGCATAGCGCGCGAACTCCTGCGCTACCGTCCCATCGAAGACCTGTACGAGGACTGGCTCGACCGCATCGCCGAGCTTGTCAGCGCCGCAGGGGGCTCCCCTATGTCGTACCTCTCGCTGCCTCGCCCTCCGCCAGCTGCGGGTGACGTGGC